>NC_061513.1:25835507-25852752 GCF_022539505.1 Lolium rigidum | reverse complement strand
ATCTCTCCCATAAAGTGAATGCTAGGATCCATTTTATTCAAACAAAACAAAAACAAAAACAAACCGACGCTCCAAGAAAAAGCACATAAGATGTGATGGAATAAAAATATAGTTTCAGGGGAGGAACCTGATAATGTTGTCGATGAAGAAGGGGATGCCTTGGGCATCCCCAAGCTTAGACGCTTGAGTCTTCTTGATATATGCAGGGGTGAACCACCGGGTGCATCCCCAAGCTTAGAGCTTTCACTCTCCTTGATCATGTTGCATCATACTCCTCTCTTGATCCTTGAAAACTTCCTCCACACCAAACTCGAAACAACTCATTAGAGGGTTAGTGCACAATATAAATTGACATATTCAGAGGTGACACACTCATTCTTAACACTTCTGGACATTGCATAATGCTACTGGACATTAGTGGATCAAAGAAATTCATCCAACATAGCGAAAGAGGCAATGCGAAATAAAAGGCAGAATCTGTCAAAAACAGAACAGTTCGTATTGACGAATTTTAAAATGGCACCAGACTTGCTCAAATGAAAATGCTCAAATTGAATGAAAGTTGCGTACATATCTGAGGATCATGCACGTAAATTGGCATAATTTTCTGAGCTTCCTGCAGGGCAGTGGGCTCAGATTCGTGACAGCAAAGAAATCTGGAACTGCGCAGTAATCCAAATCTAGTACTTACTTTTCTATCAACGGCTTAACTTGGCACAACAAAACTCAAAACTAAGATAAGGAGAGGTTGCTACAGTAGTAAACAACTTCCAAGACACAAATATAAAACAAAGTACTGTAGCAAAATAACACATGGGTTATCTCCCAAGAAGTTCTTTCTTTTTAGCCATTAAGATGGGCTCAGCGAGTTTTAATGATGCACTCGCAAGAAATAGTATTTGAAGCAAAAGAGAGCATCAAGAGGCAAATTCAAAACACATTTAAGTCTAACATGCTTCCTATGCATAGGAATCTTGTAAATAAACAAGTTCATGAAGAGCAAAGTAACGAGCATAGGAAGATAAAACAAGTGTAGCTTCAAAAATTTCAGCACATAGAGAGGCATTTTAGTAACATTAAAATTTCTACAACCATATTTTCCTCTCTCATAATAACTTTCAGTAGCAACATGAGCAAACTCAACAATATAACTATCACATAAAGCATTCTTATCATGAGTCTCATGCATAAAATTATTACTCTCCACATAAGCATAATCAATTTTATTAGTTGTAGTGGGAGCAAATTCAACAAAGTAGCTATCATTATTATTCTCATCAAGTGTAGGAGGCATAGTATAATCACAACAAAATTTACTCTCCATAGTAGGTTGTACCAAAAGACCACTATCATTATAATCATCATGAATAGGAGGCAAAGTATCATCAAAGAAAATTTTCTCCTCAATGCTTGGGGGACTAAAAATATCATGAAAACCAGCTTCCCCAAGCTTAGAACTTTCTATATTATTATCAACAATGGTGTTCAAAGCGTTCATACTAATATTACTACCAGCATGCAAATAAGATTCCATAGGTTTTTTAATTTTCGCATCAAACAATCCATGTTTTAAATCAGGAAATAGAATAAGAAGCTCACTCTTGTACATTATGCCAAACTAGTGAAATAAAAACATGCATGATATTAAGTAAAGTAAAAAAAGTAACTAATTTTTTTTTGTATTTTGATTTAGTGCAGCAAACAAAGTAGTAAATAAAATAAAGCAAGACAAAAACAAAGTAAAGAGATTGAGAAGTGGAGACTCCCCTTGCAGCGTGTCTTGATCTCCCCGGCAACGGCGCCAGAAAAATATGCTTGATGGCGTGTATTTCACACGTTCGTTGGGCAACCCCAAGAGGAAGGTATGATGAGCACAGCAGCAAGTTTTCCCTCGAAAGAAACCAAGGTTTATCGAACCGGGAGGAGCCAAGAAGCACGTTGAAGGTTGATGGCGGCGGGATGTAGTGCGGCGCAACACCGCAGATTCCGGCGCCAACGTGGAACCTGCACAACACAACCAAACTACTTTGCCCCAACGAAACGAGTGAGGTTGTCAATCTCACCGGCTTGCTGTAACAAAGGATTAACCGTATTGTGTGGAAGATGATTGTTTGCGAGAGAAAACGGTAAAAACAAGTATTGCAGTAGATTGTATTTCAAGAAAGAGAATTGGACCGGGGTCCACAGTTCACTAGAGGTGTCTCTCCCATAAGACGAACGAGCATGTTGGGTGAACAAATTACAGTTGGGCAATTGACAAATAAAGAGAGCATGACCATGCACATACATATCATGATGAGTATAGTGAGATTTAATTGGGCATTACGACAAAGTACATAGACCGCCATCCAACTGCATCTATGCCTAAAAAGTCCACCTTCGAGGTTATCATCCGAACCCCCTCCGCATTAAGTTGCAAACAACAGACAATTGCATTAAGTATGGTGCGTAATGTAATCAACAACTACATCCTTAGACATAGCATCAATGTTTTATCCCTAGTGGCAACAGCACAACACAACCTTAGAACTTTACTGTCACTCTGTCCCGTGTGTCAATGCGGGCATGAACCCACTATCGAGCATAAGTACTCCCTCTTGGAGTTAAAAGCATCTACTTGGCCGGAGCATCTACTAATAACGGAGAGCATGCAAGATCATAAACAACACATAAGCATAACTTTGATAATCAACATAACAAGTATTCTCTATTCATCGGATCCCAACAAACGCAACATATAGAATTACATATAGATGATCTTGATCATGATAGGCAGCTCACAAGATCCGACAATGATAGCACAATGGGGAGAAGACAACCATCTAGCTACTGCTATGGACCCATAGTCCAGGGGTAGACTACTCACTCATCACTCCGGAAGCGACCATGGCGGTGTAGAGTCCTCCGGGAGATGATTCCCCTCTCCCGGCAGGGTGCCGGAGGCGATCTCCAGGATCCCCCGAGATGGGATCGGCGGCGACGGCGTCTCGGCAATGTTTTCCGTATCGTGGCTCTCGGTACGGGGGTTTCGTCACGGAGGCTATTTGTAGGCGGAAGGGCAAGTCAAGAGGCGGCACAGGGGGCCCACACCACGGGCCGGCGCGGCCAAGGGGGCCGCGCCGCCCTAGGGTTTGGCGCCCCCGTGGCCCCTCTTCGTCTCTCCTTCGGACTTCCGGAAGCTTCGTGAGAAAATAGGCCTCCGGGCTTTTATTTCGTCCAATTCCGAGAATATTTCTTTACTAGGATTTACGAAACCAAAAACAGCGAAAACAAGCAATTGGCACTTCGGCATCTTGTTAATAGGTTAGTTCCAGAAAATGCACGAATATGACATAAAGTGTGCATAAAACATGTAGATAACATCAATAATGTGGCATGGAACACAAGAAATTATCGATACGTTGGAGACGTATCAAGATGCCACTCCAGTCCCGTCCACCGCTGCCATTTGCATGGGCAGCACCAGAAGTGCCGAATTCACCGGCATTCGTCGTCTACAAGATTGGTGGTGACCCTAGTGACTGCCAGTTCTTGCAGGAGGCGCCTAAGGAGATCCCTCACGGGTACATGTGCACATATGTGCCGGACCGCTGGCAATCGGGCACTCGCAAACCGGTCCGCAACATCGTGGACTTACGGGAAAACAGGGAGGAACGTCGGCGACGGATCTTGAGAAGCGTGACGTGGCTAACCAAGTACGCCACCCCGACGAACCTCCGGCAGCTCAGCTCCTGCGGTTGGCTCGTAGCCGGAAAAGCAAGCATGGCTGGCTAAGTACGCCACCCCGGCGAATCTTCGTAGTTCGACTCCCGTGGCCAGCATCGCGGATCAAATCAGCACGATCCCGAGAGACCGGTTCGGCATGGTGCCGAAAAGGAGGACAATCGGCTATTCCAAGCCGTATCCCGATGAGTACGAATTGGTCCCGCTACCACCCAAGTATCGGCTCCACGACTTCTCTAAATTCGGTGGATCGGATGGTTCCAGCTCCATCGAGCATGTGAGCCGATGTCTGGCACAATTAGGAACGGCCTCGGCGTCGGATCCACTACGCGTGAGGTTCTTCGCACAGTCCCTCACGGGATCGGCTTTCGGGTGGTACACTTCGTTGCCACCGGACTCGATCCGGACTTGGAAGCAGTTGGAAGAACAGTTCCACAAGCAGTTTCACTCAGAAGCTTCCGAGTCTGGCCTTGCCGATCTAGCACAAATACGTCAGAAGCGTGGAGAAACTGTGGTAGAATACATCCAGCGCTTCAGGAATCTTAGGAACCGATGTTATTCGGTTCGTTTGATTGAAAAGGAAGCAGTCGAGTTGGCAGTGGCGGGCCTTGCATCGCCACTCAAGGACATGGCCTCCCAAGCAGACTACCCTTCACTGGCGCACATGGTTCAGAAACTATCGGCATATGAACGGCGCCACCGGACTTGTACCGGGACAAATTCAAGCGTGCGAGTAGTCCCGGTCAAGGCAGATGAAGATGAAGGCTCGCGGGAGATCAAGAGGTAGCTGGTGGCTGAATGGACTCGGGGGGCAACCCCCGTGTCCTGCAAATGGGTGAAGCCACCAGGTCCGCCCAGAGGGTTCGATTTTGACGTGACCAAAACTGAGCAAATCTTCGACCTCCTGCTCAAGGAAAAGCAGTTGAAGATACCCGGAGGTCTCAAATTCCCCACGGTGCAGGAGCTGAATGGAAAGCCATACTGCAAATGGCATAACTCGCTCTCCCATGCCACCAACGACCGCAGGGTGTGGCGTCGGCGAGATCCAAATGGCGATAGAACAAGGACGTCCGATTTTCAACCGAGTACGCCATGAAGGTCGACACCCACCCCTTCCCCGCCGTTAACATGGTGGAGTGCACTTACCACGAAGGTTGCCGGCCCAGGATCCTCGTTCAGCATCAACATGGTAGGACTTGGACATCACGCTGGCAAGGACGGAGACGAGGGCAGCTGCTCTCGTAGCAAGGATACAGAGGAAGCCGCTCCACGCGATCGGCTCCGTCACGACGGCAAGCGCTACGTCACAGAGGGAGAAGTGAAGAACATAAGATATCAGCGACCCCTCTCTGATCACCTCCTCAACAAGTATGTGAGTCAGTATGACCAACGCCGATGATCCAGCGATGATGATGAAAGAGATCGTCGGGCTAGAGAAGCCAGAAGACATCGTCAGCATGATCGCGATGAGGAGGAGTACGAGCGCCGTGCCAAGGAAAAGGCAAGGGAGCAAGACGACGAGGATAGGCACTGGGACTGTCCCTTCTTCAGACACTGCTGGGATTCAGGAATGAGCCGATTGCTTACAATCGGCAACTGCCCAGAATGCAACCAGAAGAAGAAGGAGGCAGCTAACGTGTCCGTGTTCCAACGCTTAGGGCCTCTCCCGCCTCGAAGCAAACAAGCTGAGTCCCCTCGGATGGAAGATCTCGAGGATTTAGAAGACGAGGGAGAAGAAGAAGAAGACAGGTACCACCGGCCAAGGTGGTGCCCTGATGGACTCAGCCGTTCCCAAAAGCGTAGGGTTCAGCGATTGCGCGGCCTAGAAGAAGCCGAACGGGTATACCGCACACGCTAAGGAAGGCGCGGCTCGATCCGGCCGCGAAAATTCAGCGAAACCCTGGATGAAGAGGGTCGACCACGGAAAATGGAGTGGCGCCCCAAGCAAAGGAAAGCCGATGATGAAACATCGGCTGGCACAAACATGGTGCTCATCCTTCCAACGGAGTTTAGTGCTCCAGGATTAGACGATGCACTCAGTTTAGACGACGGCGAGCGTATCGACGTGACAAAGGATGGGGTTAGGCTGGTCCTGTCCACCGGCCTGACCAAGTAGCAAGAGCAAACCAATGAGCAAACATGGCGAGGCTGATCCTTGTGATCGGCCCCAAAAAATCTATGAAGGAAAATTACAAGACCTTCATTGAGCGTTTCGATCAATATGGAGGCCGATTTTCAGCAATCAGCCAAAATTATCTTCACCACAGGTTCTGCTTATGTTCAGCATTGATCTATTGGGCAGCGGACACGTCGGCGGACGAGAGTCAACAAGAATCCCAATGGAGCCGACGTGCAAATACAGTGCCTGGGCTAACCACAGAGCCGATATCTGCAGTCACCTGGCAGATCCGGCTCGGGGGGCATCTAATCAGATGAACATGTGCAGATGAGCATGTGTGCAGTGAAACATTGGGAGCCGATAGGAAAAGTCGGCCAGTAAAAAAAAATCAGCATCAATGACATACAGCCGATGCACAGCCATCGACTCTAGTATGGCTACGCAGGATTTGTTGTGTGTTCAAAGTGCGGATCTTCACCAAGTCAAGTTCTGCTGTGGGATCTTACGCTCCCCCGAGGGTGTAAACGTTGAGAGCTTCCTCGCTACCTTGAGCCGATTCTGGTGCCTGAACCTTCTTGTCGAGTATTTTCAGCCCTTGGTGCTAGTTCAGCAGTGCTGTCAGAAGAGATATATCGGCTTTCGAAGGAAGAAAGGTGATCGACTTTGGTGCATCTTCATCGACATTCTCGCCTTGAGTAAGGCTCGGGGGGCAGCAGGCCTGATAGATGCTCTGTTTAGGAGCCGATTAGGGTACCATCGGCTAATCCTTCGTCGCGATCTTCTTCACAAAATGATGAGTGTTTTGAGAAGACCATTGGGTCTGGCTGGGAGAATTCAAAGGCTTACCTGAAGACTCTACATTATCCACCAGATCTCAAGATCATCAGTGAGGAATTGAAGGATGGATTTTAAAGGACCGATGCGTTGCTATCGGCTCAGTACGCATTGGCTAAGGGGACAAATCGGCAAGGTCAGTATAAAGGGGAATCGGCTAATTTAAGCTCAAAGGAAATCGGCAAAATCAAATTGGGAGAAGTTCTTCATTGATAAGCAAGATTTCTTACATAAAGAGCTGATTGCTCTCAAAAGGAAATACTAGGGGGTGCATTGCCCCATCTACTACTACTGGTCCTATGCTAGAAGTCCTATCTACGGGCCGTCCATCGCCCTCGTCATCGCCATCGTCGCCGCTGTCGGCGCTACTCCCGGCGGGCTCGTCGTCGCTGCTCCAATGGCCGCCGACCGGGCCTTCGTTGTCCTCGTCCTCCTCGTCAGCGTCGTCGTCGTCGCTGTCGAAGTCGCTGAGGTTCCCCGGCCAGGGGCAGAACCGCTTGGCCGGCGGCTCGTCGGAGGGGGTGTCGTCCTCCTCCTCCTTCTCCTCCTCCTCCTCCCCAGGGGAGGTGAAGTCGTCGCAGGAGAAGCGATCATCGTCGCTCTCCTCCTCCGTTTCCCCGTCTGCGAGGAAGCGGAGGTCGCTTTCCCCGTCGGTCAGGGACTTGTCGTCCTCTGACCAGATGGAGAAGTCATGGCTAGGCTCCTCCCCGGCCGCAATGGCACGGCGGGTGTTGGCCGCGTGGACCTCCGCCGGGTTGTACTCCGGCGTCGGCTCGCGAGAGGTGGAGGACTGGCTGGAAAGATCCGATGAAGCAGAGGAGGAAGAAGACATGGTGGCGCAGGAGGGCTTTTGGAGTGCTAATGCGAAGGAGATGCGGAAGAAAACTGTTCATAGCGGTTAAATAAAAGGGGATATAGTGGAAATTCAATGCCACGACAGCTTTCGAGGAAGTGGTGCCTAAAAAAAACTGCCGGGTCACGCGGGGAAGTTGAGGAGGCAAGGCATCATGATGAAGGATACTGCGACGGTTCCGCCACGACATGACCCGACGAAGAAAGGCAGAGTGATTTTGGAATTATCAATTCCAAAACCAGTGGGGCATGTGTTATCACCGAATTTGACCGAGTCGAGGTGGGCCGCGATCAAGATGGATTTGAAGATTATACATGGAAGAAATACGTGAATCGGCCTTTATATGCAAAGTTTGGGCTAGTTTGCCCTTGTATCTGTAACATATTAGGATACGTGTCGGTTAGTTAGAGTTTGCCCCGTGCACGGTTAGGTGCACGCCTAAATTAGAAAGTCCCCTGGACTATAAATATGTATCTAGGGTTTATGGAATAGACAACAACCAACGTTCACCCCACAAATCAATCTCGGCGCATCGCCAACTCCTTCGTCTTGAGGGTTTCTACCGGTAAGCATCATGCTGCCTAGATCGCATCTTGCGATCTAGGCAGCACAAGTTTATCTCGTTGTTCAAGCGTTGCTCGTACTGAAGCCTTTTTGATGGCGAGCAACGTAGTTATCATAGATATGTTAGGGTTAGCATTGTTCTTCGTATCATATGCTCGTCGTAGTGCAACCCTTGCATATCTAGCCGCCCTTACACCTATCTCAGTGTGTAGGGGCGGCACCCCGCTTGATCATTATTTAGTAGATCCGATCCGTTACTGTTGCTCCTTGTTCTACAAGGATTAGTTTAATATCTCGCAATAGTTAGGCCTTACAAAGGGTTGGAGGATCCAGCGGCACGTAGGGTGTCGTCTCGCTAGTCCTAGACAGGATGTTCCGAGGATCAACCTCGTGTTGGTTTTTAGGCCCTATCTAGGATCGGCTTACGATCACCGTGCGTGGCCGCGAGGCCCAATCGTGAGTAGGATGATCCGATTATGCGGTGAAAACCCTAAATCGTCGTAGATCGCTTTAGCTTTATCTTGATCAAGCGGGACCACCATATATTCGTGCACCTCGTACGAATCATGGGTGGATCGGCTCCTTGAGCCGATTCACAGGATAACCTAAGAGCCGATCGAGGCTCGTATTTAATGTTTACGTGTATGCCATGCAGGAAACTAAGCGAGGCATCTCCATCACCTTCCTGACCAGGTATAGGTCGGTGGCACGCCCTTGCATCAGCATCGGACGTGTGTACCAGAAGCTTTGCGGGCCGTCGCTCGGAGGGACCAGGGCCAGCCGCAGCCCTAAGTTGTTCCCGGCTCTACTGTGTTGCCCGTCGCTGCTCGCCAGTGGGTTTCTGACGACAACAATTGTGTGTACTACCATGCTCATTGCACTGTAAATGTAAAGGGTGCGCATTTCGCCAGGACCTTATGGCGCCCGGACCTAATCCCTTCCGTCTAGTGCATCAAGATTGGTGACTCGTTTTTGCAAAAATGTCCCTGGATTTTGTCAAATTCATATTAGGAAGTCCATGTTGCCATGAAGTTCTTAAAAAATCCAAAGTGGATCCACTCTTGTAATTCAGAAGTCCTTTGTAAAATTGTAGTGTGTATCCAATGTTGTGAATATAAGTAACAAACGAAAAAAAATTGTTCCATATAAAAAATCCCGAAATATTATAAGGAACCAATGGATACATTGATTTTAACCACAGATCTTCATAAGTAACATTATTTCCGCATGAATATCTAACATATTTACAAAAAGTATCTATGAAAAATCCATGTTCAGAAGATCCATGAGAAACACACAATGGATCCAGGAGATCCACCAAAGATCTTCACAGATCCTTACTAGATCCTAAGATAGAAAAAGGAGAAGAAACAAAAAATTGAAGAGATCCAGAGGCCGTGGCCGGAGCGGGCGGCGAGGCCGGGGATAACCAGGGAGGTTGGCGAGGCGGCGCCTCCCACGACGCAGATCCCCCGAGCCTGAAGGCGGAGAGGCGGCAAGGGGCGGCGAGGCGGCGCCTCCCACAGCGGAGATCCCGCGCGCAGAGGCCGTGGGAGGAGGAAGGATGCGAGGCGGCGACGCTCGTTGCCGGAGGAAGCCGCCCCCGGCGGAGGAAGACAGCGAGGCGCCGGCGCTCGTCGCCGGAGGAAGGCGGCCGTGGCGGCGGCGGTAGGTGGCGACTGGGCTCGGGGGATCTGGGACGGTGCGGTTAGGATTTCGTAGGGATTTGGGATATTTATATGGTCTCCTCCCAGGACCATAGCCTACTTAGGAAAAAGCCCAGGGTTCTTTTTGCATAAAGCACGAGTGCGAATCTCCACCTGTGTCGGACGGTGGGAGATTAGGTGCGGGCGCCATAAGGTCCTGAAGTTGTATTTACCGGTAAATGTGTGAGATAGTTCATCACACAATTCAGATCTTAGTTGTAGGAAAACTGTATGTGTTGGGAAATTAAAGCTTGTATATAGGAATTATGTTTATTCATCCGTGTTTTTGTATCTAGTGGTTATACATACTTTGTTTAGATAAAAATATTGAAATACTTAAAATAGTTTGCCTCAATTTTGTAGTGCCCGATGTTAATTTTCTGATCCTTTTAGAGCATCTCTAGCAGATCTCCTGTAAAAGTTGCAAGTTTGCAAAATAAAAGATTTTTTACGGTTTTGGATTTAAAAATATGACTCAATCAGATCCCACAAGCTGGGCTGACCTGTAATTTTTTTTTTCTCTATGGTGAACCTTAGAACGAGCCTCTCATATCTCACATTCCTAATAATCTGGGCTAGTTTCCAATTCACTGCAAAATGGGAAAAAAGCCTTGGCCGGAGGGAAAATTAAGCATCGAAGCGGCTATATAACGCAACCGAAACTGGCCAATTCCAGCTAGACTTTAGAAAATATATAATTATATAATTACTTAAAATACTTTGTACTGAATTTTGTATTGGCTGCTGTCTAGTTTTATGCTCCTTTTAGAGCATCTCTAGGACATTCTTAAAAGTTGTAAAACTAGAAAATAAATCCTTTTTGTTCGTTTGGATTAAAAAAATGTCCCGAACACATCCCGCAAAGTGGGCCGACCCGTATTTGTTTACCTGAACCTTAAAAAGAGCCTCTGGGGCTAGTTTTCCAGTTCACCGCAAACAAGAAAGTGGTTGGTGCGAGGGAATATTCAGCGTCGGAGTGACAATATATTGCCGCTGAATCCAGCCAAATTCCGACAAACCTCGGTCAAATCCCGACTAGAATGAGGTTTGCATCTCATTTCGGCAAACGGAGCGTTGACTAGTAGAGTGTCTAGCCTTGTCAGGCAACAAAGACCCACTCGGCATGGAGCCGGTAGGTATATGATATAAACTTACTCTTGCAAGATTGCATAGCAAGTTATGGTTTTTTTTGTTGTTGAACGGTGCAAAATCACAAGATCACACGTATTTGTATCAAGTTTCAATATTTGGAACTTGTCATGGAGCCCAAATATCTTTTTTGGTTTTTTTACAGATCACAATTAGCCATATTTAGTTTTAAAAGGTTGCATGTATGTATCCATTTTGTACACGCAATATGTTTTTCATATTTTTTATAATCTTAGAAATACGATTTTTTTTCCTCGTAGCGCCACGGGCCTAGTAAAATGTTGCGTGATACTCCCTCTGTTCCATTCTATAGTGCCTATAGTTTTTTGACACGGAAATTAGCGCAAGAGTATTTTTTACATAAGACCCCTAGCTGAACGATTTGAGATCAACGTAAAATTTAGAAAATCCATATCTTACTAACTTACCATAACAAATTTGGGACCTGAACGATTTGGGAGCTGAACGGGGAGGGGGTAATTGAAAAAAGCTAAGCTACAACCTTATATTCTGAAACAAATGCCAAAAATCTATAGGCACTATAGAAAGGAACGGAGGGAGTACAAATTATGGGGAACTTTCAGAACCCAGGCACATTTAAACATGAATCGGAATCGGTAGCCAAGGGAGAGAGCAGTGAGGAATTAAGGGTAAGCAAGTAAAAAAAGGCAAGGTTTTTCTTATGGCGTAAGAAAATTCTATTTGTAAGTTTAAAAAATCCGAAAAAATCTTTGAAGGTAAAATAACAAAGACAGATATGTAAGTGTAAAGTTAGAAACTTAGAAATATTTGTTTGTGATATGTATAAAATGATAAATATACACATTATATGTCAAAATTTTAAAATTTGTGATCGGATGATGATTCTTATACAAATCTAGCGTTAGATCTAGTTCCCCTCGGATGCTTGCATATCTTTTAACATCGGGTGTGTGACTATTTCTCGGTCGACTGAGAACTAATTTTGTTAGATGTTGTCATCAAATTGCATTTGTACTTTATTTTACAACTCATGACTAGTACGAATCAGGATGCAAATTAAATGGTGTAAAACTTAACTTATCACGAAGTTAGGTCTCAGCTAGATTTTTGGTGAACATGATGATACCACTTTGATATGATCGATATATGCAGATCCAAAATTGACAGAATGTGGACATTCTCTACGAACATTTTCTTCTTGAGTCGTGTTCTTCCCGCCTCCTGATCCGCACGCGCAGCCCGCCCTTCATCCTGAGCGTGACCGCCATCTCGTACGGCGGCGGCGCGCCCATGCTAGCAGGCGCCCGCACCGGCTCCACCCGGAACCTGCGGATAACGGCGGCAGCCACGGCCTTCATCTGCACGTACGCCATCTCCTTCCCGAGGCACGCCCGCGGCCCGCCGTGGAACACCGGGTATCTCGCCGCGTCCGCCGCCACGAACTCGCCTTGATCGACGTCGAGCCACCGCTCCGGGAGGAACTCGCGGCATCGTGGCCCCCACAGCCGCGGCATCCTGCCCATCGCGTACGCCGAGTAGTCCGCGAACCAGCCCGCCCGCACCGTCGTGCCGTCGGGGAGCACGTCGTCCGCGGCCGCCACCCGCGAGTTTATCGGCACCGGCGGGTACAGCCGCATCGCCTCCGTGATCGCCGCGTGCAGGTAGTGCATCCCCTTCAGCTCCTCGTGATACCCGCCGTCATCGTCCGAGCAGCGCGTGACCTCCTCGTGCACACGCCGCTCGCAGCGCGGGTTGGCGGCGAGGAGCCAGAAGAACCAGGTGAGAGCGGAGGACGTGGTGTCCTTCCCCGCCAGCACGAAGCTCACCACGACGTCCCGCAGGAACCGCCGCTTCGCGTCCGGCGACCCGAACATCTCGCCGAGCTCCCCGCCGAGGGCGGCTTCTTCGTCCATCGCCGCCGCGAACCGCGACAGCAGGTGCTCCTCGGCCCCTCGCGCACGCAGCTGCTCGGCCGCCTCCACCATCCCCATCACGTACTCGTCGATGACTCGGACCGCCTCGCGCATCCGGCGCTCGCTGCCGACGTTGGCGAGCCTCATCGCCCTCCACACCAGGGTCGTCGGGTGGAGGATCCGCGCGAAGGTGATCTCCACGGCGTCGTCGAACGCCGCGAAGAACGCCTCGTGCTGCCGTTGACCTCCACCCGCCTCGAGCTCGAGCAGCGTGGAGCACTCGACCCCGAACGCGACGCCGCAGATGTTGTCGAACGCGAAACGCTTGAGCACGTCCTGCAGGTCAACGACGGCCTCGCCGGACCCGGCGGCCGCGTCGAGGAAGGGCAGCAGGCGGCCGCGGAGGTGCGCCCAGAGGACGCGGCCCGAGAAGCGGCGGAGCGAGCGGGAGGAGAAGGAGTAGGAGGCGAGCTTGCGCTGGAGGCTCCAGAGGCGGCCGTCGGCGAGGAACATGCCGCTGCCGAGGAGGTCGGCGAAGGGGACGGCGAAGCGCGCGCCCTTGACGTAGTTGGGGAAGTTACCGCGCAGGAAGTGGTCGACGACCTCCGGGCTGGCGGTGGCGACGCCGCTGCCGACGCCGAGCGCGCCGCGGACCTCGATGGTGGACGCCGGGGACGCGGCCAGGAGGTCCGTGGCCCAGTCGAGGAAGCGGTGCAGGTTCAGGAGGAACGGCACGGTGTTGCCCAGGATGCGGTTTGGGTGTGGGCAGTGGTTGGCGCTCGCGGCGGCGGCTGGGCCACGGCGCCATCGGAGGTAGCCGACGAGTAGGACGGGGAGGAGCAAGAGAAGCAGCAGTCCGACGTTGACGTCCATGAGCACCATGCTTGAATTGGTAGTTGGAAAATGGTGGTTAGTAGTACTAAACTACTAATCCATAGTCTGCACTGTGCTGGTTTCATGACAGACGCAGACTTTTCTCCTGGAAGAAGAGGGAGAGCGCGCGATCAAGCTTTGGAGCTTGTGATCCAGGCCAAAACGGATGTCGCCGTCGAAGCGCGTCACCGGGAAGATGAGTGAGCTGGGAGGAGGAGGATGACCGATCGGCGCTACCTGGTCCCACTGTCGCAGTCATCGCTACGAGTTCCATGCGATATCCAGCGTTGAGACGCTGATCCGTACTGTTCCCTTCACATAGAGTTTTTTTTTTTTTTGCGAAACCCCTTCACATAGAGCTACTGCTTGCTAATAACACACATATCCCATATTCATATGAACCGGCTTTTAAAAACTTATACAAATGATCACATTTATGATTTTTAATTTTAATTTTAAACAAAAACAAGTACGTATGCACCGAGTAGGACTTGAACCATGTATATTTTGATGTTACCTTTATGACCCTTTACATGCTGTGGATAATAATAAATTATACATCTACCCAAGTTTCAAAACTTACCCATGAAATTTTGCATGCGGAGGGTACATAATTTTCTGAAACTTAGAAATATGATTTGCCAAAGATTTTGAAAAGGATAGATTCACATGTTTTTTTAGGGGACTCGCATGTAGTCTGGTTTCATTGTGCATTTGCCCTTCAAAACGTTGTTCTAGGCCTTATAACCTAGTGGGCCTGCTATCTTGGCCCAATCAGACCCAACCACACAACAATACATGCTTTAAATAATTCTTGGGCTCTTTCTCATGAAAGATTATCTTGATATGAATGACCATCATAATTTTCTTTGTTAAATTATTATATTTAGCGAATGTGAGAATTTTAGTCCTGCATCAGATTTTACAGCGTATGGTGGACGTCAATTATCAAAAAAACTGCCACTTGGCAAAGTTGTCGGGGGCCTCGGGGCCCACAACTGATTTTTAACCTGCAACTTTTGCCTTAGCCATTCTCGCACGCCAGGTCGAAAGTTCGCTCAAAATCCAAGTCCTTTTCTTTTGTGGGACTACCTCAACATTTCATTACTCAAATAACGTATAGTGCAACGTCATTCATTCTTACAGGTCATGCTCTTCCTCCTATTGTAACTAGTGTAAGACTAAACCCAACAAGGTGAGGGACACGACAAGGAATTTGATGGTCGAGGAAGTAGTGCGGATTGAAAATGATATATAGTCACGGTGTTGCCAGGGTGGGGGTTCTGGGGTAGTGGTTGGTGCCGAGGACGGGGCTCTCGTGAGGGTAGTGGTTGGTGCTCAAAGAGGAAGGGCCGAGACGAAGGTTCTCGTGTGGGTACTGGTTGGTGTCGAGGCCAGGGCTATCGTGAGGGTAGTGGTTGGTGCTCAATGAGGAAGGGGATCGGTGTTACCGAGACGGAGGTTCTCATGAGGGTAGTGGTTCGTGCTTGCCATAGATGCGTGCCACCGGAGGTTCCATCACTGAGTACCACCGGTTTGTGCGTTTGGGGGTGTCTAGCTACCACATAGGCGCCTTCCTTTGAAAAATCCCGCCCACATTTAGCCTAAGTATCCTTTAAAGGTTCGGATTCATATTGTACTATCCTAATCTCTTCGCCTTCCTCATACTCTAGATCTCGATCTTTCACGCTTTCCTCCATATCTTTATTGCCCTTGAGATACCGTGAGCCTGTGACGCCTACTTCTCGACATGTACCATGTCCTTCTGACATCTCCCAAGCCCGTTGTCGAAGACGCTTACCTACTACGGCGTCTTAATTATTTAGAACTGATGCGGGGGTACTTGCCATCACTACACGAGCTATGCTTATCGTGACGCTAACCTCTCACCACCGACATGCATCGGCCATCTCCTCCTTGATGTTGCATGCTGCCGCCTAGGTTTATTTCAAACTTCTTCTAGCACGAACATCGATATATCAGGATTTCGATGCGAACACCGGGAAGATAGATGGAGAGACGAGTAGTAAGAGCAATACCACCATGCATGTCCACCGTCGCCATCCTCGAAGATGTGAAACCTCGACGTTTCAGATTTAACATTCCTTGTTGCCTTGTGAGTGATGTTTCACTACGAATGCACAGTGTTGAGCTGACGGATGGTTGATGGCGCTGTCCAAAGGACGGACGCCATCACGTTCTCGTGCGTGCATGGTCCTTCTCTCCACCTATGGTAGGCTGTTTGGTACGTGGAAAGCTTGGTGAGCCCATGCATGGACCATGAAACGAAATAATTAGGCCCACCCATGCACACGTTGCAGAGGCAGATGCCTGAATTAATCCTCCTTGCAGTTGCAGTTAACCAGGTACGTACACACAGGCTTAACTCCATGACCACATGGTGATCGATACTAATTAACAGCCAGCTGTGCAATGCTGGATTTTCTTAGTTAGCAGTATTATTTTTTAGAAAACAAGAAAGCAAGGAATTCAATGCAGAGTATTTGGAAAATCTCTGCGTATCAAGCCGCAACTCAACTCGGCATCCACAGCAAGATGGACACGGTGTGGAACGGGCAAGATCACGTGAAGTTGGAGGTCTCCAAATCTAATCATGGAGCTGG
This sequence comes from Lolium rigidum, assembly GCF_022539505.1. Taxonomy (NCBI): domain Eukaryota; kingdom Viridiplantae; phylum Streptophyta; class Magnoliopsida; order Poales; family Poaceae; genus Lolium; species Lolium rigidum. The sequence goes on along the minus strand of NC_061513.1, from coordinate 25,836,412 downwards.
GTCTTAAACCATGGATCGATCGTGCTGCTCCCAACCGACGACAGGAGCCGCGCGCGCCTCAATTATGGAGATCTTTCCGGCTGATCAAGCTGATGATACTCTGCCCAGTGCCAGTGCAGCGCTCCAGAGTGTTCCGCCGCATTGCTTGCGGTGGCGTGAAAAGCAGGCCGCCCGTCCGCCGTGGCGCGTGCACATGGCGTGCCGGCCGGCGACGCCGCGTGAGGGCAGAGTCAAGTGACATCTTCTACCGGTTCCTGTTCTCGGATACGCCACTTCGCCTCTGAAAATTAAGGGTCAACTCCTTCCTCCCGAAGTCGAACCAATTTGGAGTAGTATATTGAACTAAAGGAAACCGAAAAAAATGTTTCCCTCCTCGCGTTGCCTCCTCGTGGCGAGCGAGGGGGCGAAACCCTAGCCCCGCCGCCACCCCCTCCCCATCTTTCCCAGCTTCGCCGCCCCCAGAGATGTTCTCGGGCTAAGCTCGCGACACCAGTGAAGGGGGCGACGGGATCTGAGTTCTCGGCTTCCCCGGTGGGGGCTTGAGAACCGAGGTGGCGGCCTCCTGCGGACTTGCGACGTCGAATGAACAGCCAGTGATGTTGTGGTTGGTGCAGAACGATGACATGTGTAGGATAACGTTGCATAGAAAACAAAAAATTTCCTACCGCGAACACGCAATCCAAGCCAAGATGCAATCTAGAAGACGGTAGCAACGAGGGGGTATCGAGTCTCACCCTTGAAGAGATTCCAAAGCCTACAAGATGAGGCTCTTGTTGCTGCGGTAGACGTTCACTTGCCGCTTGCAAAAGCGCGTAGAAGATCTTGATCACGATCGGTTCCCGTGCCACGAACGGCAAGCACCTCCGTACTCGGCCACACGTTCGGTTGTTGATGAAGACGACGTC
>NC_061513.1:25801280-25835407 GCF_022539505.1 Lolium rigidum | reverse complement strand
TGAAGTTACCTTATGATTCTATTATTAGAAAAAATTATGATGTTGATGCTTCGTCTCTTGATAATACTTGATTCACACTTTCTGTGCCTAGCTGAAAGGCGTTAAAGAAAAGCGCTTATGGGAGACAACCCATTATTTTACTTCTGCACTTTTGTTTTATATTTGAGTCTTGGAAGTTGTTATTACTGTAGCAACCTCTCCTTATCTTTATTTTATTGCATTGTTGTGCCAAGTAAAGTCTTTGATAGTAAAGTCAATACTAGATTTGGATTACTGCGCAGAAACAGATTTCTTGCTGTCACGAAATTGAGCCGTCCCGTCTGTAGGTAACTCAGAAAAATCTGCCAATTTACATGCGTGATCCTCACATATGTACGCAACTTTCATTCAATTTGAGCATTTTCATCTGAGCAAGTTAAGTGCCCCAGAAAAATTCATCTTTACGGACTGTTCTGTTTTGACAGATTCTGCCTTTTATTTCGTGTTTTGCTATGTTTGATGGATTTCTTTGTTCCATTAACTTTCAGTAGCTTTGTGCAATGTCCAGAAGTGTTAAGAATGATTATGTCACCTCTGAATATATGAATTTTCAATTATGCACTAACCATCTAATGAGTTTGTTTTGAGTTTGGTGTGGAGGAAGTTTTCAAGGGTCAAGAGAGGAGGATGATACAATATGATCAAGAAGAGTGAAAAGTCTAAGCTTGGGGATGCCCCCGTTTGCATGATTGGTTTCTCTAGAGTCTAGATATTTTCTGGTTAAGGTGTTTGAACAACAGGAAGATGATGTAAAGTCTTATAATACTTACAATATGTTCATATGTGAGCTTTGCTGTACCGTTTTATACTTGAGTTTGCTTCAAACAACCTTGCTAGCCTAGCCTTGTATTGAGAGGAATTCTTCTCGTGCATCCAAATCCTTGAGCCAAAAACTATGCCATTTGTGTCCACCATACCTACCTACTACATGGTATTTCTCTGCCATTCCAAAGTACATTACTTGAGTGCTACCTTTAAAAATTCTATTTTTTGCCTTTACAATATATAGCTCATGGTAAAAATAGCCTTAAAAACTATTGTGGTGAAGAATATGTACTTATGTGTCTTATTTCTTAATAAGTTGCTTGTTGAGCGGTAACCATGTTTCTGGGGACGCCATCAACTATTTCACCTTTGTTGAATATCATGTGAGTTGCTATGCATGTTCGTCTTGTACGAAGTAAGGGCGATTTTCATGATCAAATGGTTTGAGTATGCATATTGTTAGAGAAGAACATTGGGCCGCTAACTAAAGCCATGAATCATGGTGGAAGTTTCAGTTTGGACAATTAATCCTCAATCTCTTATGAGAATATTATCTCGCTGTTGAATGCTTATGCATTAAAGAGGAGTCCATTATCCGTTGTCTATGTTGTCCCGGTATGGATGTCTAAGTTGAGAATAATCAAAAGCGAGAAATCCAATGCGAGCTTTCTCCTTAGACCTTTGTACGGGCGGCATAGAGGTACCCCTTTGTGACACTTGGTTGAAACATATGTTATGCAATGATAATCCATGTTAATCCAAGCTAATTAGGACAAGGTGCGAGCACTATTGGTATACTATGCATGAGGCTTGCAACTTATAGGATATCTTATACATAACACATATGATTTATTACTACCGTTGACAAAATTGTTTCTATGTTTTCGAAATGAAAAGCTCTAGCACAAAAATAGTAATCCATGCTTCCCTCTGCGAAGGGCCAATCTTCTACTTTATTGTTGAGTCAGTTTATCTACTTCTTTCTATCCCAGAAGCAAACACTTGTGTAAACTGTGTGCATTGATTCTTACATGTTTACCTATTGCACTTGTTATATTACTTTGTGTTGACAATTATCCATGAGATAAATATGTTGAAGTTGAAAGCAATTGCTGAAACTTATATCTTCCTTTGTGTTGCTTCAAAGCTTTCTACTAAGAATCTATTGCTTTATGAGTAACTCTTATGCAAGTCTTATTGATGCTTGTCTTGAAAGTATTATTCATGAAAAGTCTTTGCTATATGATTCATTTGTTTACTCATTATCTTCACCATTGCTTCGAATCGCTGCATTCATCTCATATGCTTTACAATAGTATTGATCAAGATTATGATAGCATGTCACTTCAGAAATTATCCTTGTTATCGTTTACCTACTCGAGGGCGAGTAGGAACTAAGCTTGGGGATGCTTGATACGTCTCAAACGTATCTATAATTTCTTATGTTCCATGCTACTTTTATGATGATACTCACATGTTTTATACACATTATATGTCATATTTATGCATTTTCCGGCACTAACCTGTTAACGAGATGCCGAAGAGCCAGTTGTTGTTTTCTGCTGTTTTTGGTTTCAGAAATCCTACAAAGGAAATATTCTCGGAATTGGATGAAATCAGCGCCCAGGGTCTTATTTTTCAACGAAGCTTCCAGAAGACCGAAAGGGAAACGAAGTGGGGCCACGGGGCGCCGCCACACTAGGGCGGCGCGGTCCAGGTCTTGGCCGCGCGGCCCTAGCGTGTGGGGCCCCCGTGACTCCCCCGACTCCGCCCTTCCGCCTACTTAAAGCCTTCGCCGCGAAACCCCTAGTACCGAGAGCCACGATACGGAAAAACTTCCAGAGACGCCGCCGCCGCCAATCCCATCTCGGGGGATTCGGGAGATCGCCTCCGGCACCCTGCCGGAGAGGGGAATCATCTCCCGGAGGTCTCTTCATCACCATGATCGCCTCCGGATCGATGTGTGAGTAGTTCACCCCTGGACTATGGGTCCATAGCAGTAGCTAGATGGTTGTCTTCTCCTCATTGTGCTAACATGTTAGATCTTGTGAGCTGCCTATCATGATCAAGATCATCTATTTGTAATGCTACATGTTGTGTTTGTTGGGATCCGATGAATATTGAATACTATGTCAAGTTGATTATCAATCTATCATATATGTTGTTTATGTTCTTGCATGCTCTCCGTTGCTAGTAGAGGCTCTAACCAAGTTGATATTTGTAACTCCAAGAGGGAGTATTTATGCTCGATAGTGGGTTCATGCCTCCATTGAATCTGGGGGAGTGACAACAACCTCTAAGGTTGTGGATGTGTTGTTGCCACTAGGGATAAAACATCGATGCTTTGTCTAAGGATATTTGTGTTGATTACATTACGCAACATACTTAATGCAATTGTCTGTTGTTTGCAACTTAATACTGGAAGGGGTTCGGATGATAACCTGAAGGTGGACTTTTTAGGCATAGATGCATGCTGGATAGCGGTCTATGTACTTTGTCGTAATGCCCTGATTAAATCTCATAGTACTCATCATGATATATGTATGTGCATTGTTATGCCTTCTCTATTTGCCAATTGCCCAACTTTAATTTGTTCACCCAACATGCTATTTATCTTATGGGAGAGACACCACTAGTGAACTGTGGACCCCGGTCCATTCTTTACATCTGAAATACAATCTACTGCAATACTTGGTCTTTACTGTTCTTCGCAAACAAACATCATCTTCCACACTATACATCTAATCCTTTGTTTACAGCAAGCCGGTGAGATTGACAACCTCACTGTTACGTTGGGGCAAAGTACTTTGATTGTGTTGTGCAGGTTCCACGTTGGCGCCGGAATCCCTGATGTTGCGCCGCACTACACTCCGCCACCAACAACCTTCACGTGATCCTTGACTCCTACTGGTTCGATAACCTTGGTTTCTTACTGAGGGAAAACTTGCTGCTATACGCATCACACCTTCCTCTTGGGGTTCCCAACGGACGTGTGTCTTGCACGCTATCAAGCAACTTTTTCTGGCGCCGTTGCCGGGGAGATCAAGACACGCTGCAAGGGGAGTCTCCCACATCCAATCTCTTTACTTTGTTTTTGTCTTGCTTTACTTTACTTTATTTACTGCTTTGTTTGCTCTTATATCCAAAAACACAAAAAAATTAGTTGCTAGTTTTAATTTATTTACTGTCTTGTTCTCCATATCAAAAACACACAAAAATTAGTTACTTGCATTTACTTTATTTAGTTTGCTTTATTTACTACTGCTAAAATGGGTACTGTTGAGAATACTAAGTTGTGTGACTTCACTAGCACAAATAATAATGATTTCCTATGCACACCTATTGCTCCACCTGCTACTACGAGCAGAATTTTTTGAAATTAAACCTGCTTTACTAAATCTTGTTATGAGAGAGCAATTTTCTGGTGTTAGTTCTGATGATGCTGCTGCCCATCTTAATAATTTTGTTGAACTATGTGAAATGCAAAAGTATAAGGATGTAGATGGTGACATTACGACAAATAACATAGCCCGCTATCCAGCATGCATTTATGCCTAAAAAGTCCACCTTCGGGTTAGCATCCGCACCCCTTCCAGTATTAAGTTGCAAACAACAGAAAATTGCATTAAGTATGGTGCGTAATGTAATCAACACAAATATCCTTAGACAAAGCATTGATGTTTTATCCCTAGTGGCAACAACACATCCACAACCTTAGAACTTTCTATCACTGTCCCAGATTCAATGGAGGCATGAACCCACTATCGAGCATAAATACTCCCACTTGGAGTCACAAGTATCAACTTGTCCAGAGCCTCTACTAGCAACGGAGAGCATGCAAGATCATAAACAACACATATATGATAGATCAATTAATCAACTTGACATAGTATTCCATATTCATCGGATCCCAACAAACACAACATGTAGCATTACAAATGGATAATCTTGATCATGATAGGCAGCTCACAAGATCTAAACATGATAGCACAAGAGGAGAAGACAACCATCTAGCTACTGCTATGGACCCATAGTCCAACGATGAACTACTCACGCATCAATCCGGAGGCGGGCATGATGATGTAGAGTCCTCCGGTGATGATTCCCCTCTCCGGCAGGGTGCCGGAGGCGATCTCCTGAATCCCCCGAGATGGGATTGGCGGCGGCGGCGTCTCTGGAACTTTTCTCGTATCATGGCTCTCGGTACTAGGGCTTTCGCGACGGAGAGAATAAATAGGCGAAGGGGCAGAGTCGGGAGGCCCTCGAGGGGCCCACCCCATAGGTGGGCGCGCCCCCCCTCTTGGCCGCGCCGCCCTAGGGTGTGGGCCCCCCTTGGCCCCTCTCCATCTCTCCTTCGGTGTTCTGGAAAGCTCCTTGGAAAATAAGACCGTGGGCTTTTGTTTCGTCCAATTCCGAGAATATTTCCTGTGTAGGATTTCTGAAACCAAAAACAGCAGAAAATAGGAACTGGCGCTTCGGCAGCTTGTTAATAGGTTAGTGCCGGAAAATGCATCAAAATGATGTAAAGTGTATGTAAAACATGTGAGTATTGTCATAAAACTAGCATGGAACATAAGAAATTATAGATACGTTTGAGACGTATCATTGATGAAGACGTCCTTCTCCCCGTTCTAGTGGGCAGCGAAAGTAGTAGATCCTCCTCGGAATCCCGGCAGCACGACGGCGTGGTGACGGTTGTGGTGAGATCTCCTGCAGGGCTTCTCCGTTGCCGTGTGGGAGAGAGGTGGAGGAGGGTAAGGTGTGGATCTAGGGTTTGGGGAGAGAGAGGGGTGCAGCCAAGGCAGCCAAGGTGTGTCCGGCCAGCCCCCCTCTCCTCCTCTTTATATAGGTGGAACACCCAAGGGTCCAAACCTACTCCTCCTAGGAGTCCTAGTGCAAACCTACCATAAAATCAAATAGTCAAACCTAGTCAAACTGGACTTGGGGTGGGACTTCCCCCCTCCTTGTTGGCTGGCTGGCCAAGGCGGTGGAGTCCAACATGGACTCCACCTTCCCCTTTAGTGGGTCGGCTAGGGCTGGTGGAGTTCCTCCGGGACTCCACATGCCTTAGTGAATACTTTGGACAGCCTAGAACCTTCTAGAACTTTCCAAACCTCCGATAAAAAATCAACGGATTATTCCCAAACTTGGAATTCGACTTTCTATATATGAATCTTATTCTCCGAACCATTTTGGACCTCCTCGTGATGTCTTGGATCCCATCCGAGACTCCGGATAATATTTGGTCTCCATCTCATATTCCATATCTACTTAAACAACATCGAACCTTAAGTGTGTCACCCTACGATTCAATAACCAATAGCGGGACCTGGAGATCCATAATGGCTCCCACATATTCAACGATGACTTCGTGATAAAAGAACCATTAACATATGATACTGATTCACTTTGTCGTGCGATACTTTACTTATCTGAGGTTCAATCATCAGTATCTACATACCTAGTTCAACCTCTTTACTGATAATTACTCTTTACTCGTACCAAGATATGACATCCCATGTGACCTAGTCACATGCTTGCAAGATAATTGGATGGCATTCCACCGAGAGGGCCCAGAGTATATCTATCCATCATTTGGATGGACAAATCTCACTATTGATCCATGCGCTTCAACTCATACTTTGAGAACACTTAATGCCACCTTTATAACCACTCAATTACGAAGTGGTGTTTGATGTCATCAAATCATTCATCCGGTGCAAGTGATTAACACGATCTCATGGTCGAAGGATTTCACTATTAGCAATGTCTTAATGTGATGAACAATTCACTCATATTTTTATCCATCTCATCATAACAACTTTATGAAGAAGCTACTATGTCTCATATGGATTAGATATGACAACAATTTTAGTGCCCAACTAGTTTTATGTGATTGGGACGCCTAGTGTCTTCAACCTTCGTACATTCCCATACAACTTATGATTTTATGTAGTCTCATCAAATCACATTCTATTATCTTGTAATAATAACAAGGTCTTAGATATCGAATATATCTTATACCTTGCCAACTTATAAAACTGAAACCTTTTCAATCCTTATGTTATCACACTCCTCAAACAAATTTGAAAAGAGAGTTTCATTGAGACAAGATGATTTTAGACACTAATTGAAACCATTGATCTCATAGATTTTAAATCGAGTGGATCACATTGAGGTATACCAAAAGTTTGCAATAGGACTTAATCATTTCTTGACTTTCTATCAATACGGTACCAGTCCGTAAAGTTCCTTTCAAATTAACAGTTTTCTTTTTCTTTATCTCAATTACAAGACTAGCGCATAGTAGATAACGGATGCTAATTCTAAAAAATTAATTCAGATACAATTTAGACTATGTGCAGGATAATTAGTTCAAGTTTTAATCAAATTACTAATGAACTCCCACTAAATTCAACATCCCTCATAGTTGTTTAGTGACACACGATCCAAATTCACTACACCGATTCCGGTCATCAAGTGAGATGATGTAGTTTCAATGGTGAACATCAACATGTTGATCATATCATCCATATGACTCGCGTTCAACCATTTGGTTTTCTGTGTTCCAAGGCCATGTCTGTACATGCTATGATCATCAAGCAAACCCTAGTATTTTCGCGTGTGCAAAATGGCTTACACTCGTTGTATGTGAATGTAGAGTCTATCACATCTGATCATCACGTGATGCTTCAAAAACGATGAACTTTAGCAATGGTGCATACGAGGGGAGACACTTTATTATCTTGATATTAATGTGAAGTATCATCTTATAATACTATCATCGCGATCTAAGAAAAATAAGATGCATAAAAGGATAAACATCACATGCATGGATAATGTGATATGATATGGCATTTTCTTCTTGTGCCTTTGATCTCCATCTCCAAAGCACATGACCAGGATCTCCATCATCACCAACATTGCACCAAGGTCCATGGCGCCGCTTCATGGTTGTCCACCATCCATAGCAACTATTACAACTACTAACTCATAGTAATGAAATAAAGCTATTTCATGGTGATTGACACGCAGGTCATGAAACAATTAAGACAACAATTATGCTCCTGCCGGTTGCCATATTACAATAAGGATCATCTCATAAGTTGAATATAATCACAATCACATAATGACCATATCACATCACATGCCCCCGCAAAAACAAGTTAGATGCCTCTAATTTTCTTTGCATGTTTTATGTGGCTTGGGGCTTTCGAATAAGAACTGCTCTTACCTACGAACAAGAACCAAAACGTTGATACAATTGTCATCAAACCGCCAATTGTAAATTGGATCTCAACTATTGTGGGCGAGACTAGCACCCGCAAAGCCACTTATGCAATACAAGTTGCATGTCAAGTGTGGAGCAAGTCTCATGTACGTGGACATGTAAAGTTAGCATGTGCCGCTTCATCCACCATCCCGCGAGATGCAAACCACACGAGAGAGACAACAAAAAAACTTCAACGCCCACAAAAACATTGTGTTCTAATCGTGCAATAGATCTACGCATAGACACGGCTCTGATACCACTGAAGGGTTCGTAACATATAAAAGAAAAAAGTTCCTACCGCAAGAACGAACAAAGAGCCAAGATCTAATCTACTAGATGGTAGCAACGAGATGCGATCAACGTACACTCGAAGATCGCTAAACGTTTAACGAGATGGATCGCATGGATGATGTAGTCGATCACTTGCCGCTCTCAGGAGCGAGTAGAAGATCTCGTCGGTGCCACAATCGGGGAGCACCTCCGCACTCGATCACATGTACGGTGTTGATGAAGACATGCTTCTCCCCATTCCAGTGGGCAGCGGAAGTAGTAGATCCTCCTTGGAATCCCGGCAGCACAACGGTGTGGTGACGGTGGTGGTGGAGATATCCTGCAGGGCTTAGACGTTGTCGTGCGGGAGAGAGGTGGAGGAGGGTGAGGTGTGGAGCTAGGGTTTGGGGTGAGAGAGAGGGGTGCGGCCAAGGAAGCCAAGGTGTATCCGGCCAACCCCCTCTCCTCCTCTTTATATAGGTGGAACACCCAAGGGTCCAAACCTACTCCTCCTAGGAGTCCTAGTGCAAACCTACCATAAAATCAAATAGTCAAACCTAGTCAAAGGTGGACTTGGGGTGGGACTTTCCCCCCTCCTTGTTGGTTGGCCGGCCAAGGTGGTGGAGTCCACCAAGGACTCCACCTTACCCTTTAGTGGGTCGGCTACGGCTGATGGAGTTCCTCTGGGACTCCACCTACCTTAGTGAATACTTTGGCCTGCCCTAGAACCTTCTAGAATTTTCCAAACATCCGATAAAAAATCACAGGATTATTCCCAAACTTGGAATTCGACTTTCTATATATAAATCTTATTCTCCGCACCTCATCGTGATGTCTTGGATCCCATCCGAGACTCCGAACAATATTCGGTCTCCATCTTATATTCCATATCTACTTAAACAACATTAAACCTTAAGTGTTTCACCATACGGTTTGCGAACTATGCAGACATGATCAAGACACGTCTTCGATCAATAATCAATAGCAGGAGATGGAGATCCATAATGGCTACCACATATTCAACGATGACTTCGTGATAAAAGAACCATTAACATACGATACTGATTCCCTTTGTCGCGCGATACTTTACTTATTCGAGGTTCGATCATCGCTATCTCCATACTTAGTTCAAACTCGTTACCGATAAGTACTCTTTAATCGTACCGTGATATGACATACCTTGTGACCTAGTCACATGCTTGCAAACTAATTGGATGAAATTCCACCAAGAAGGCCCAGAGTATATATATCCGTCATTTGGATGGACAAATCCCACTCTTGATCCATGCGCTTCAACTCATAATTTCAAACCACTTAATGCCACCTTTATAACCACCCAATTACGAAGCGTTGTTTGATGTCATCAAAGCATCTATCTGGTCCAAGTGATTAACACGATCTCATGGTCGAAGGATTAGGTTACTATGTATTTGAAAGCTTATAGCAAAACGAACTTAATGACTTGATCTTATGCTATGCTTACTATGGGTGTGTGTCCATAATATCGTTCTCCTAATTACATGATCTTGTTATTAACAACATCCAATGTTCATGACCAGGAAACTTTGATCATCAATTGATCAACAAGCTAGTTAAAACGAGAGGCTTACTAGGGACTTTGGTTTGTTTACAGAACACACATGTATCAATATTTCCTATTAATACAATTATAGCATGGGATGTAAATATTTATCATGAACACTAAGATGTAACAATAACCAGTCTCTCGGGCATATCTCCAACATTTACCTCATCGAGGGCCCCGAACCTGGGTAAATCTCGCCTTCTGTTTGTTTGGTATCCGATGTCTCATGCTAACTTGCAGGATTCTGTCAACCCTAAGCCCCTCATGGTGGGCATTGCCGAGGAATCCCCTCGTCAATATGTAAGATCAGAATTAATATGGGCATCACGTCCTAACATAGGGATGCTGCAACACACCTCTCTTATACTCCACAAGAAAGAGACTTCGTCAATCTTTTATTAAGAATTAACAGAGCATAGCAATAAGAACTTTGACATGATGTTAGAATATCATATATGCTACCTTGAACAAACAAGATCATCATTGTTGTCACATGATGAACATAGCACATGCATTCACTTTATCCCTAGTGAGGTAGTAAAAGAAAGGTAGAAACCCTAATAGATCATGAACATATTGTCACTATACAATCACTAAAACCATGATACTCCATCTAACACACACATCACCCCACACCGCTCTTGCATAGATGTTGGATCAGAACATAAACTTAAGAACGGGGTACATAATATGCATCTATCAATACATCTCACAATATAATAAGATCAGATTTCATAAAACAATATCATAGAACAAGGATCCACCACATAGGTGTTACAAATATGACCATAATCATGATATGCAGCTCATATGGCACTAAGTACTATGAAGAACATGAGATAAATAGATCATGCTACATCCACAAACCCATAGTCCAGCGGTGGACTATTCCCTCTTGGCCATGGTAATGATGATGAAGACATTGGAGAAGGTGGAGATCCCTCCGGCGGTGATCCCGACGGACTTTCCCCATCCAATCTTCTCTGCAGCAGCCTTCGGTTTCGTGTTTTTGTCTTTCTGCGGAGCTCTCCTCCCGAGAACTCTTCGGGGTCATATATATAGCGGTTTTTAGGGCAAAATACGTCGGTTTGCAAAAGAATTAGGGCAAACGGACGATCGAAGGCTGAACAGAGGTGGGTGGCACGCCAAACTTTTGGGCCGCGCCACCTATGCTCTTTCGGCCCTCGGGCCTCTCTAGGTGTGCTTCAAAAGTCCATGATGTTCCTCCCGATGAAAAAATGATGCTCCAAAAATACCAGATCAATTTGACTCTGTATAGGTCCCTGAAAGTGAAAAATACGCGAAACGGGGTTTTCCTGTTCTGCGGGGTTATAAACCAAATAAAGGGGATCATTGATAAATCCCCATAAATCAGTGTAAAACATGGTATTATCATCATATATATTGCAAATATGTGGGAATTCAATATGATAAAGGACAAAGTTCATGTATGCATTTTACATGCATCAGATACCCACACCAGCCCCAAGGCCGCGCATCTCCCAAGACATCAACTCTATCGCCCAAGCAACCAGAGTAGCCACTCTTCAACACTTTAGAGCCGCCACTACGACTACAACACCAGCACCACCATCTTACGCTTTTCATACTAGTAGAAGCACGACTCCAAAGACGAAGCCCACAAGAAATGTCGCCATCGTCCGATCGCAATGATCAAGGGTTTCCCCCGAAGTTAACTTAGGGGAGGGACAAGACCTTCACCACAACAGCGCCTCCAAGAAGGAAACGGTGCCCAAGGGCGTTGACACTGTTGGCTCTGGCCACGACCGGAGACATGGCTTTAACCCAGATCCAGCTCGTGAACCTCCACCCATATACCTTAACTGGACTGAAAAAGCTCCACACACCGAACTCGCGGTCGCGCCCTAGACTGGCCGACGGCTTCACCACCCAAGCAGTCAGAACCCACACCATAGGGAGCTGATGCTCCGCCTTCCACATCGGCCCCAAAGTCGCGCCCCGGACTAGCAGATGGCTTCGTCACCATAGTATCCAAAACCAACACCGAAGAGCCGCCGCTCAGCCTTCCACGCTAACCCCCGAGGCCACACACCCAAACAGATATCTGTGAGAGCCTCCCAAGCAATCATGCACGACATCAACAAACCAAGGAGCCGCTCCTCCAACTTCCACACCGGCCCCGAGGCCGCGCTCCTGCCTTGCTGCTGATGCCTCCACAACAATACTGCAGCTGGAAGCAACCGAACATAGCGTACGCTGGAGAAGGGCATCCGGTCTGCACGCCCCCTGCGTCGCACTGGACGTCACGCGCCGCTCCTCGCCCGGCCAACCGCAGCAGCCAGCCTCCACATGCCGGCACCAACACCACCACATTGGTCCCGAAAAGCATTCCACATCTGCCTCCACGCTTGAGTCCCGCCGTTGCACCTCCACATGCCGCCTTCGAGCCAGAAGCCGCCGCACGCTGCTGCTCCACTCCATGCTCGTTGCTTTCCTCGCGATGCGTGCCGCACCCTGCATGACATGGCCTCCCGAAGGTAGAACCATCAGAAAACACCGCCCCCGCCGCCACCTTCCATGTGCTTGCGTGGCTTCGCTGGCTCCTCCGGCGGCGGCGATGCCGCAGAAAGGTGGGGGGGGGGGGGGGCTCAAGGGCCGGTGGCGGCTAGGGTTTCCCCTGTGTCACCCCGATTTAAGGAATTTTAATTTACATGAGATTTAATCCCTCTTAATTTTCTTCAATCCATTTCAAACCCTGCCAGGTAACCGAAAAAAGACCTCAAAGAAGCGCGGCAAGGTGAATGAGGATCGTGGACGCTGATTTTGGACACACGTGAGCGCCGACACCCAGCAAAGTGGTTGGCCGGTAGGATCTTGATCGCGCGATCGTGAGCGTGTGAGCGTGAGAGTGAGTGGTCAGCCAATAACTAGAATTTCTGTTTTTTAAACTAAAATATAGATTACTCTCAGCTTATATATACTAGTATGTGCTTGCCTAGCATATCTCCCCGCGTGGTCTGAAGGGAAAAAAGCACGCTGATAACATTTTCTGTTCCTATTTTGTTTACATCACACTCATCGTTCCTGAAATAAAGACGAATACACGAGATCTCAGCCTGAAGAAGTATATGTCTCGTTAGCTCTTGCAAGATCTTGTCTTTGATCCGCATAACCAACCACTAGTTTCGCAGGCATGGCCGAGACCAACGCTACCTCTTCACTGACGCTCCAGGGGCGCGTGGCGATCGTTACAGGCGCCGCCGGCGGCATCGGCTCGGCCGTCTCGAAGCACCTCGCCTCCCTCGGCGCGCGCGTGGCGGTCGCCTACTTCGGGGACCCAGCGCCGGTGAGGGAGCTCGTGGTCGGCATCAACGCCACGCACGGCGCCGATCCTCCGCGGGCGCTCGCGGTGCATGCCGACGTGTCGGACGCGACGCAGGTGAGGGCGCTGTTCGACGTAGCGGCCGCGGCATTCGGCGGGGAGCTCCACATCCTGGTGACCACGGCGGCGGTGCTGGACTTCTCCTACCCGACGCTGGCGGAGACTAGCGAGGCGTCCTACGACGCCATGTTCGGCACCAACGCGCGGGGCACCTTCCTGTGCTGCCGCGAGGCCGCAAACCGGCTGGCGCGCGACGGGCGTGGCCGCATCGTGACGTTCTCGTCGTCGGGTGTCGGGTCACTGCGCCCCGGCTACGCGGCGTACGCGGCGAGCAAGGCGGCCGTGGAGGTGATGACAAGGATCCTGGCGCGGGAGCTGCGCGGCACGGGGATCACCGCCAACGCCGTGGCGCCAGGGTCCACGGCAACGCCCATGTTCTACAACGGGAAGACGCCGGAGGAGGCCGACCGGTACATCGCCGAGGCGCCGCTGGGGCGGCTCGGCTTGCCGGAGGACATCGCGCCGCTCGTCGGCTTCCTTGCCAGCAACGCCGGCGGATGGGTCAACGCCCAGGTCCTGCGCTGCAACGGCGGCACCATCTAATTTCTGTACTTTTTCTGATGAGTCCTTAGGATCCATGTGGATCTGTCGCTGGGTACACTGTTTTATGATTGCTCTCTTCTGGTTTTTTCAACGTGTTGTTAATCTTAGTGCTCGATCAACAAGCCGGCAAGGGTGTGGTTAGCGGGTTACTGATCGATGACTTTGACTTAATCACTACTTTATGCAATTAAAAATAGTTACTATTCACTTTGAGAAAATCATTTCTTCATATAAAAATTGAATAAAATGAGCTTCTTATAAATTTTGGAATAATCATCTAATGGAAAAAAACAATGATGATATTCATGTTAATTTTGACCGATATCGATATAATATATATGCGAGTTATCAAGTTTCACGAAAAAATAATATTTTTTTATAATTTATGTAAAAAGGAGAAAATTTATCTTCTGAAAAGTATTATTTTTAGCACTGTATTTTGTCTTTTTTACACATGTCACATGATAAGTTGATTTTTTATGAAATAACATTTTAAGCGTGTAACACGTGAAGATGTACGCCCTAATTTTTTGTTTTAATTTTTTTAAAATTTCAAAATATATGAAAGATGTATTTCAAAATAAAATGAGCATATATATGCTTTAAAACACATATCTTCAATCAATCAATACAATAAAATACAAACAGGCCATGTCCTGGCACAACTTGTCGTGTGAAGAACGAAATTTGCATGACAACAAGCCGGCAAGCCGACAAGGGTGGTTTATGTTTAATCTGTACCTATGGCAGAGCGGCTCGGAGCATAGAGAAGAAGAACGACTTATCCTTAAATAGAGGTTTGTGTTTAATTTGTTAAACATAATTGAAAGAATTAAAGAGGAAATGTTTCGAACCTTTGAATAATTTTACACTCTAACAGTGGTGAACATATATATTTTTGGAATGCGAACTTTTATTTAATACTACCTCCGTTTCAAGATTAACTTTCACCAAATTAAGCAACAAAATCTTAATTAAATTATATATAATTAGTATCGTTGGATTCGTATTACGAGGGTGTCTTCAAAAGTGATACCATTACGGTAGTAATAGCGACCTCACCCCCGTCTGTGACGTTTAGACGAGATTTACTGGGTCTAAGATTGGCTACGTGGAATGCCTTACTTCTACGTGTGGAATCCATTCACCTCTCGGAAGGCACCGATGAATTTCGTTGGAACTTACACCCTAATGGGAAATTTCCAGTAAGTTCATTATACAATGCGATTATACATCCTAAGAAAATTTGGAAGATGAAAATACCACTTAAAATTAAAGTTTTCTATTGGTACTTAGCATCGTGGGGTGATCCTAACCAAAGATAATCTTGTTAAGCGTAACTGGCATGAAAGCAGACAGTGTGTGTTCTGTCAACAAGATGAGATAATCAAACACTTATTCTTTCAATATCGATTTGCCAGATCTATAAGGTCATGCATCCAAGTAGTTTCGGATCTGTATCCTCCGACTAGTGTAGTCAATGTCTTTGGAAATTGGCTTCATGGTATCGATCACAGATTTAGAATTCTTATTAGGGTGAGAGCGCTTGCCGTTATATGGTCGCTTTGGCTGTGTAGAAATGATAAAGTTTTTAATGATAAGAATTATTCTCTCTTGTAGGTTATCTACAGATGTACCGGTACTCTATGTTCGTGGTCTGCGCTACAGAAGGTGGCGAATCACGACCTGTTTATGGAGGTCTGTACACGGTTGGAGGCTACGGCGAGGATACGTTTTCTCAACATGGGTGGCAGCATAATCTACGGATCGGGCCACCAGTGGTTACATAGGCGCTTGCACAGTTGCTCAATATTAATATGTACAGCCCTTTTTTATCTTTTTAGAACTTGTGGACTATCAGATTTGGACGGCTGTGTGTACCTTGTTTATGCAGAGACCGGGTGTAATTGTTTGTTTCAAGTAATAAAAGTGTCTATTATAAAAAAAATAGTCTTGATCATGAACACATTTTGAAAATCATGAGTTTTTTCGAGTAAATGAAATAGAAGTTATTTAGTAATCATTTCTTGACATAACTGTATACTGAACCAAATTTGCATCTTATTAATTTTGAGATATTCATTGTATGATGGAAAACAATGATTATATTCGTGTTAATTTCGACTAATATCAATCTCTAATTATTCTAGTGCTTTATTTTACAAGTAGTCTCTCTTCCGAAAAATCTGTAAGCTGTCCGTCTTCCAACAACAAACATGTGAGTAAATGGTCTGTCACATCTTGTTGTCTGATGAACAACATTTGCAGAAGAAGTGGGTCTAGTAATTAATTGTGTGTTAAATGGCACATTTAAAATCATTGCTACCAACGATGGTAGAGATATTTAATTGGTTTCCACCTAAGACTAGCCACAATGGTAATACTTCCTTCGTCTCATTTTACTAGTCTTTCCCGTATCCCTAGATCACCAATTTACCTATATAATTTAAATTATATAATGCAAGAATAATATCATTAGAAAATAGAACATCTAAACTTTGTAATGATATAATTTTTATAACATATAACTAATGTTAGCTTGATCAAATTTGCGACCTAGGGGTACGCGCACGTCTAATAAACTGTGAAAGAGGGAGTATCATAAGTAGTATCATGCATACCATGTTGGCAAAAATTTGATGTGGCGCACCAATTAATAAGGTGACAGATGGGAGCGGTATCATAATATGATACCGTATCAAAACTAGAAAACTTAATGGCAAACACATCATGTACACAAATTTGTATTGAGATTCTACAAAACATTAATTATAATGATACTATGATACTATCTTATAATATTATGTATTGTGGGGGGAGTATCATAAACTAGTATCATGTGCACTAGTGTATGATACTTCCCATTGTGACTAGATTAAGATATGCACTCCAAACTCATTTTTGCACATGTCCCAATGAAAAAGAAACACATAGTCAAGGTAAAGAGAACACTACTGCTCTTAGGTACTACACGGAATCTGTTTCCTTAGGCTGGTCATAGTGGGGAGTAACTTAGAGCAGTAACATATGCAATGTTACTAGTCTAAGTTACTACCTTCATAGTGGATACTAACTTATACTATGTATGTGATGTCATATAGTGTGTCATTAGTATGTTGTAGGCTCATCTTGCATTGGGGTGTGTGATGTTATGATAACATAGTTAGTTGCCACCTCACTCTCGTTTTCATTGATTGGCATCCCATGTCACCAAAACATTTTAAAATATGTGTGTGATGTTACTATCTATGTTACTCTCGCTATAAGTAATCTTACACAAAAACTAATCATTGAGCCGGAACATCATGGGCACGTTTGGTTTTGAGCTAATGTTGGACTTACCAAAAAGTTGGCTTGACATTGTGTTGCGGTCAGAAACCCACCGGCGGGCAGCGACGGGCAACACCGTAGAGCCGGGAATCTCCCAGGACTGCGGCTGGCCCTGGTCCCTCCGAGCGACGGCCCGCAAAGCCTTCGGCACGCACGTCCAATGCTGATGCAAGGGCGTGCCACCTGACCTATACCTGGTCAGGAAGGTGTTGGATGATGCCTCGCTTAGTTTCCTGCATGGCATACACGTAAACATTAAATACGAGCCTCGATCGGCTCTCAGGTTATCCTGTGAATCGGCTCAAGGAGCCGATCCACCCATGATGCGTACGAGGTGTACGATCAGATGGTGGTCCTGCTTGATCGAAAGAAAGCTAAAACGACCTACTACGATTTAGGGTTTTCACCGCATAATCGGAACATCCTACTCGTGATTGAGCCTGGCGGCCACGCACCGGTGATCGTAAACCGACCCTAGACAAGGCCTAAAAACCAACACGAAGTTGATCCTCGGAACATCCTGTCTAGGGCTAGCAAACTACACCCTACGCGCCACTGGATCCTTCAACCCGTTTGTAAGGCCTAACGATGCAGATATTAAACTAATCCTTGAAGAACAAGGAGCAATCATAACGGATCGGATCTACTAAACAATGATCAAGCGGGGTGCCGCCCCTACACCCAAGATAGGTGTAACGGCGGCTAGATGCCTAAGGGTCGCACGACGATAGCATATGATACGATGAACAATGCTAACCCTAAAACACCTATGATAACTACGTTGCTCGCCATCAAAAAGGCTTCGATACGAGCAACGCATGAACGACGAATAAACGTGTCTGCCTAGATCGCAAGATGCGATCTAGGCAGCATGGTGCTTACCCGGAAGAAACCCTCGAGACGGGGAGTTGGCGATGCGCCTAGATTGGTTTGTGGTGAACGTGATTGTTGTTTATTTCATAAACCCTAGATACATATTTATAGTCCGTAGACTCTCTAACGTGGGAATAATCCCAACCGGGCACGAGCCCAAACTCCATCTAACCGACACGTATCCTACTATATTACAGATACACGGGCAAACTAGCCCAAACTTGGTATATAAGGCCGATTCATGTATTTCTTCTATGTATATTCTTCAATCGCGGCCCACCTCTGATCCGGTCAAATTCTGGTGATAACACATGCCCCCCTGGTTTTGGAAATGACATTTCCAAAATCATTATGCTTTTCCTTCGTCGGGTCATGTCGTGGCAGAGCAGAACCGTTGCAGAGTCTTTCATCACGTCGCCTCGCCTCCTTGGCTTCTCTGCATGAATTGATAGTTTCGGCATCACGTCCTCGAAAACCGTCGCGGCATTAAATCTCCACTATATCTCCTTTTATTTAACCGCATTGAGTAATTTGCTTCTTCATCCTCTCCCTCAGTATCAGACACCGAAAAAACCCTTCCCCACCATGGATTCATCCTCCTCCTCCGCTGCATCGGCCATCTCCTTCCAATCCTCTTCCTCAAGCGAGCCGATGCAAGAGCACAACCAACATGAAGAGCCGGAGTGGGACTTTGGCTTCGTGCCCGACGGCCCACCTGAGGCCCTCGTCGGGTCAGATGGGGATTCGCCCCTACCCGATGAAGAAGAGGGGGATGGAGAAGACGACACCTCCTCCGACGAGGAAAAAGAGGAGGGCGACACTTCCTCTGATGAGCCGCCGGCGAAGCGCTTCCGCGGCTGGGCCTGGTCAGATGACGACGAGGATGATGATGACGAAGAAGAAGCCCCCATCGAGGGCTACGGCAGTAGCGACGAGGAGCTTGCCAGTAGCAGCACCGGCGGCGGCTACAATGGCGACGATGAGGACAGCGACGGCCCCTAGAGCAGGGGCCAATTAGCGTAGGACTAGTAGTAGCAGTGCATTAGGCATCGGATGATCTTTTTGAGAACCATCGGCTCTTTCTTGTAAAGCCGTCCCTTTGAATCAATAAGAATTGTTCCTCCAATTTGTCTCTCAATTCATCTAATTTTAAGTCCTCCATTTGCCGCACCAATACCGACAGCAACGTGTCGGATTTCTCGCCTCAGACGCCCATGAAGCCAGATCAGATACCAATTTAGATAGTCAGTCAAGCACTTCTCAAATTCAGACTGTAATTTGATATCTGACCATAATACTTTGCAATTCTATATCCGATGGCTGTTCATCGGCTGTTTTGAAAAATCCAGTTTCCTTCATCTGCTTGCAGCAACAGGACGGTCCAGACCCGCTTTCGAAGAAGTTCACGATGCAGGGTCAGCCGATGATACTCCAATCGGCTTCCCAAAACAGAGTGTCTACCAAATCAGCTGCCCCCCGAGCCTCAGTTAAGGCGAGAACGGCGGTGAGGACATACCGTTCAGACAAACGGACCCAAACTTGAGCAAACTTGCACCATCGATCACCTTTTCTTCCGTTGAAAGCCGATATCGAAGGCGAAGCATCAATCGGCTTAACCGACAAAGGGTTGTGAGTCCTTGAAGAGAAAGTTCTGGCACCAAATCGGCTCATTGTCGCCGAGGAAGCTCTCACTGTTTACTCCCTCCAGGAATCAGAAGGTGATCCGCGTCTTGAACACGCAGCGGGTAGATCTTGTGTAATTGTGCTAGAGTCGATGGCCGTGCATCGGCTTTGTTCCTTAGTTCTAAAGTCGATGTCCGTGCATCGGCTGTATATCATGAGAATTTTTAAAAAAAAAAAAACGGGCCGATTTTTCTATCGGCCCCCAATGTTTCACTGCACATGTATCGCACATGTTCATCCAATTAGGTGCCCCCCAAGCCGATTCTGCCAGGTAACTGCTGATATCGGCTCTGTGGTTAGCCACGGCACTATATGTGAACGTCGGCTCTAGTAGGACCAGTGTGGATTTCTTCCAGCTCATCAGCCGACGCAAACCCATTGCGCATTAGATCGACGTTGAACCCAGGCAGAATGAATGGTGAGGATAATTTTGGCCGATTGCTGGAATCGGCCTCCATGTTGAATTGCTCAATGAAGGGTTTGGCAATGTTCATCCATAGATCCTTGGGGCCGATCACATGGATCGGCATCGCCACGTTTGTCCATAGATGCTGCTCTTGTTACACGGTCAGGCCGGTGGATAAAACCAGCCTAACCCCGTCCTTTGTCACGTCGATGCGCTCGCAGTCGTCCAAATTGATGCCCGAGAGTGGCTCTTGGCCTGATGTCTCCCAAACGTTCATGCCAGCCGTTGAAATCTCGGCTGAATCATCTGCGTGGACGACTTCTACTTCATCTCCATCCCACTGTATTAGGCATTGGTGCATCGTGGATGGGATGCAACAGTTGGCGTGGATCCAATCTCTGCCTAGTAGGACAGCATAGGTGCTCTTGCTGTCGACAATAAAGAATGTCGTAGGGACGAGCTTTTCCTTCCTACGGTCGGATCCACGTTCGGAACACCTTGTGTTTCGGACGCTTGGCCGTTGAAATCGCTCGGTGTCACATTGGTCTTGATCAGATCCGAGCTAGAGCGTCCCAACCGACGTAGCATGGAGTATGGCATAATGTTGATCGCCGCTCCGGTGTCCACCAGCATTTTGTTGACAGGCTGCCCATTGATGTAACCTCGCAAGTACAGGGCCTTCAGATGCCTGTAGCTTCTTTCTCGTGGCTTCTCAAAGATGACAGGCCGTGGGCCGCAGTCAAGTTGCGCCACAGGTGCTTCGTCTAATCCTGGAGCACTAACTCTGTTGGAAGGATGAACACTATGTTTGTGCCAGCCGATGTCTCATCATCGGCTTTCTTTTGTCTGGGGCGCCACTCTTTCCTTTGTGGCCGACCTTCTTCGTCCAGGGTTCGCTGAATTTTAGCGGCCGGATCAGGCCGCGCCTTCCTCAACGTGTGCGGTATGACCTTTCGGCTTCCTCCAACCCACGTAGTCGCCGAACCCTTCGCTTTTGGGAACGGCCGAGCCCATCGGGGCACCACCTTGGCCGATGATACTTGTCTTCTTCTTCATCATCGTCCTCTAGTTCCTCGAGATCTTCTACCCGAGCGGACTCGGCGTTCTTGTTCCGAGGCGGGAGAGGCCCTAGACGTTTGAACACGGACACGTTAGTCTGCATCCTTCTTCTTTTGTTTACATTACGGGCGGTTGCCGATTGTAGGCAATCGGCTCATTCCTGAATCCCAGCGGTGTACCGAAGAAGGGGCAGTCCCAGTGCCTATCCACGTCGTCTTGCTCTCTCGACTTTTCCTTGGCGTGGCGCTCATATCTCTCCTCGTCGCGATCATGCCGATGGTGTCTCCTGGCGTCCCAAGCCAGACGATCTCTTTCATCATCGTCGTTGTATCGCCGGCGTTGGTCATATTGACCCACATACTTGTTGAGGAGGTGATCAGAGAGAGGTCGCTGATATCTTATGTTCCTCACTTCTCCCTCTGTGATGTAGCGCTTGTCATCGTGACGGAGCCGATCGCGTGGAGCGGCTTCCTCTGTGTCCTTGCTATGAGAGCAGCTGCCCTCATCTCCGTCCTTACCAGAGTGGTGCCCAGGTCCTACCATGTTGATATTGCACGAGAATCCTGGCTGGCACCCCCCATGGTAAGTGCACTCCACCATGTTAACGGCGGGGAAGGGGTGTGTGTCGACCTTCATGGCGTACTGGCTGAAAATTAGCCGCCCTTGTTCTATCGCCATTTGGACCTGCTAACGCCACACCCCGCAGTCGTTGGTGGCGTGGGTGAACGTGTTATGCCACTTGCGGTATGGCTTTCCGTTCAGCCTCCTGCACCGTGGGGATCTTGTGGCCTTCGGGTAACTTTAGCCGCTTCTCCTTGAGTAAGAGGTCGAAAATCTGCTCGGCTTTGGTCACGTCGAAGTCAAACCCTTTTGGAGGACCTTGTGGCTTAACCCATTTACGGGACACGGGGCTTGCCCCCGAGTCCATTCAGCCACTGCTACCTCTTGATCTCCCGCGAGCACCTTCATCTTCATCCGCCTCAACCAGGACCACCGCACGCTTGAATTTATCCCGGTAAACATCCGGGTGGCGCTTGTTCATATGCCGACGGCTTCCGCACCATGTGCGCCGGTGAAGGGTAGTCCGCTTGGGAGGCCACGTCTTTGATCGATGATGAGAGACCCACCACCGCCAACTCGGCCGCTTCTTTTTCACTCACATGAACCGAATAGCATCGGTTCCTAACGGTCCTGAAGCGCCTGGACGTACTCTCGCCACTGTTTCCCCGCGCTTCGTCGTACCTGTGCTAGATCGGCAATGCCGGCCTCGGAAGCCTCCGAGTGATACTCGTATGTGGAACTGCTCTTCCAACTGCTTCCAAGTCCGGATTGAGTCTGGTGGCAGCGATGTGTACCACCCGAAAGCCGATCATGTGAGGGACTATGCGAAGAACCTCACGCGCAGCTCGTCTGATGCTGAGATCGTGCCCAGCTGTGCCAAATATCGGCTCACATGCTCGATGGAGCTGGAACCATCCGATCCATTAAACTTGGTGAAATCGGGGAGCCGATATTTGGGTGGTAGCGGGATCAACTCGTACTCATTGGGGTACGGCTTGGAATAGCCGATTGTCCTCCTTTTCGGCATCATGCCGAACTGGTCTTTCGAGATTGTACGAGATCTGATCCGCGGTGATGGCTGCAGGCGTCGAACTACGAAGATTCGCCGGGGTGGCATACTTAGCCAGCCATGCTTGCTTTTCCAGCTCGAGCCAACTGCAGGAGCTGGGCTGCGGAGGTTTGTCGGAGTGGCATACTTAGCTAGCCACGTCCGCTTCTCAAGATCCGTTCCCGAAGTTCCTCCTCGCTGTTCCGGAAGTCCCTGCTTGTTGCAGCCTCGGTTCGAGAGCGCCCGATTGCTGCGGTCCGGCACGTATGCGCACGTGTATCCGTGAGGGATCTCCTTGGGCGCCTCATGCAAGAATTGGTAGTCACTAGGGTCACCACCGATCTTGTAGACGACGTATGCCGATGAACTCGGCACTTCCGGTGCTTGCCGGCGCGAACGGCAGCGGTGGACGGGACTCGGAGTGGCATCTCTCCTCGGTGAGTCCCCGAGCTGGTCCCGACGGAGAATATTGATGGCTCATGATTTCCTGGATCACGCGCGAGCGACACGCTCCAAAGTGTTCACCGGGCTCTCGGAATGTCGGTGCAGCGAATGAGCCACCATGAAGTTAATCTCCCGACGCAGCGACACGGTGCGTTCTTCTGACGGGGTGGACAGGTCCACTCCATCGAGCGCGCCTTCAGGTGAGAACCCTTTCCACCTGATGCCATGTGAGTGGGTTCTGTGAAAAGAGCCGATCAGGTCGGCTTCGAGGACTGCTTTGATTTCGTCATGCTTCTTCTTGAGCTCGTCAGTCAGATCCTCGTACTTGACTGGGGTGCCTTCCGCCATCTCAGATGTAGATGGCGATGCGGTTGATGTAGAAGATAGTCCCACCGGGCGTGCCAGAATGTGTTGCGGTCAGAAACCCACCGGCGGGCAGCGACGGGCAACACCGTAGAGCCGGGAATCTCCCGGAGACTGCGGCTGGCCCTGGTCCCTCCGAGCGACGGCCCGCAAAGCCTTCGGCACGCACGTCCGATGCTGATGCAAGGGTGTGCCACCTGACCTATACCTGGTCAGGAAGGTGTTGGATGATGCCTCGCTTAGTTTCATGCATGGCATAAACGTAAACATTAAATACGAGCCTCGATCGGCTCTCAGGTTATCCTGTGAATCGGCTCAAGGAGCCGATCCACCCATGATGCGTACGAGGTGTACGATCAGATAGTGGTCCTGCTTGATCGAAAGAAAGCTAAAACGACCTACTACGATTTAGGGTTTTCACCGCATAATCGGAACATCATACTCGTGATTGAGCCTGGCGGCCACGCACGGTGATCGTAAACCGACCCTAGACAAGGCCTAAAAACCAACACGAAGTTGATCCTCGGAACATCCTCGTCTAGGGCTAGCAAACTACACCCTACGCGCCACCTGGATCCTTCAACCCGTTTGTAAGGCCTAACGATGCGGATATTAAACTAATCCTTGAAGAACAAGGAGCAATCATAACGGATCGGATCTACTAAACAATGATCAAGCGGGGTGCCGCCCCTACACCCAAGATAGGTGTAAGGGCGGCTAGATGCCTAAGGGTCGCACGACGATAGCATATGATACGATGAACAATGCTAACCCTAAAACACCTATGATAACTACGTTGCTCGCCATCAAAAAGGCTTCAGTACGAGCAACGCATGAACGACGAATAAACGTGTTCTGCCTAGATCGCAAGATGCGATCTAGGCAGCATGGTGCTTACCCGGAAGAAACCCTCGAGACGGGGGAGTTGGCGATGTTCCTAGATTGGTTTGTGGTGAACGTGATTGTTGTTTATTTCATAAACCCTAGATACATATTTATAGTCCGTAGACTCTCTAACGTGGGAATAATCCCAACCGGGCACGAGCCCAAACTCCATCTAACCGACACGTATCCTACTATATTACAGATACACGGGCAAACTAGCCCAAACTTGGTATATAAGGCCGATTCATGTATTTCTTCTATGTATATTCTTCAATCGCGGCCCACCTCTGATCCGGTCAAATTCTGGTGATAACACATTGCCCATTGGCCGCTGCTTGGTTGGCCACCAATAATTTGGCTAGCCCAAGCCCGGCAAATCCGACCCTATGAAAATTTTCGCCAATCCTGCCATCTGCGGGCGGTGGAATCCATGGCCTAAAAGTTGGTCATGTCCAGGAATTGGTAGGACACGTCTGGGCTTGAACCAAACACACCCCATATCTCTGGCGTCTATATATCATAAAGGTTAGAGCACCTCCATCCGCGTCCCCAAAGCGTCCCCCAAACAGCGCCGGATCGAGCGTTTGAGGGATGTGTTTTTTTCATGCCGCGTTTGGGGGACGTCGCTCATGAAAATTGTTGTCACAGATCTCTGCATGCATGGTGAGAAAATCAGCAAATCTGCAGGCACCTCATGATCAACCTCCGTAAGAGGGCCTATGGACCAACATGTCTCCTGACATTCTTGCGGTCATCCTCGATGATCATGTTGTGCATCATCACACAAGTCTGCATCACCTCCCACATTTGGTCGTGAGACTAGCTTAGAGCAGAGTACCCAAACAATAGCAAATTAAGCTTGAAGCACTCCAAATGCCGGCTTAACATCCTTCCTGCAAGCCTCCTATCGCGAAGCAAAGTGGCAATTCTTCTGACCTGATGGGGCCGGAATTGTTTTGACAAAAGTCGCCCATTTTAGATATATATCATTGGCTAGATAATAGCCTTTGGTATATTGGTGGCCATTGAACTCATAGTTGCATTGTGGAGCATGACCTTCCACTAGTTTACTGAACACCAGAGACCGCTGCAACACGTTGATGTCATTGTGTGATCCCTCCATGCCAAAGAAAGAATGCCAAATCCACATGTCATAATCTGAAACAGCTTCAAGCACCACACTGCAATATCCTTGACGCTCTTTGTATATACCTTGCCAAGCAAACGGGCAGTTTTTCCATGACCGGTGCATGCAATCGATGCTTCCAAGCATCCTAGGGAATCATCTCGCAGCATTTTGTGCCATGATCCTTGCGGTCTCTTCTTCAGGGAGCCAGTCGCCACGACGGTGCCCGACTCATATGAGATTTTCCGTCAAGACGGCTGGCAAATAAAAGACGGGAGTCTACCGTTCTGGATGTGGTCACCGATAGGTGGGAGCCGACGTGGCCAGAAAACGCCACGGGCAAGCCCTATCGACGAGCGGAGCTAAAAACACAAATATTTTTCTCCTTTTCGCCTCGCGACCACCTTGCACGCGAGGTGTTCGGCTATTTTCCAAGGCGACAGACTCGGATGACGAGGACATCATGGCCGCGCTCATGGACGAGGAACTCTCAGTCGCGGCTGCTACCAGGGACACCGCTGGAGAAGATGAAGATCTGGCGATCCTCGTCTCCCTCTTGGCCATGATCACCGAGGAGGACAAGCCGACCATTGGTTGCTCCACGCTATGGTGCCGCAATAGCAAGCCATGGAAGAGGATGGAAGGCTACTGCATGCTTGATGGGATTCGTAGCATAGAAAACAAAAAATTTCCTACCGCAAGAACGAATAACAAGCCAAGATCCAATCTACAATATGGTAGCAACGAGAAGATCATGAGACTAACCCTCGAAGATTTCCAAAGCCTACGAGATTAGATCTCGTTGTTGCTGAAGATGATCACTTGCCGCTTTCAAAAGCGCGTAGAAGATCTTGACGGTGCCACAGTCGGGCAGCACCTCCGTACTCGGTCACACGTTCGGTGTTGATGAAGACGTCCTTCTCCCTGTTCCAGCGGGCAGCAGAAGTATTAGATCCTCCTCGGAATCCCGATAGCACGACGGCGTGGTGTTGGTGGCGGTGGAGATCTCCGGGAGGGCTTCGCCTAAGCTCTACGGGAGAGGTGGGAGGAGGGAGGCGGTTAGGGTTTGGGAGAGGGGGGCACCGGCCTGGGAGCCTTGAGGGGTGCAGCTGGTTTTGATGTGTCCAGCCCCCTCCCTCTCCTCCTCTTTATATAGGTGGAATCCATAGGGTTTGCCCAAAGTGTTCGAATAAGACCCCAATTCAAAAACTTCCATATGGACGAAACCTAGAGGGACATGGACTCTCCCTTTCCCCCTTGCTTGGCCGGCCAAGGAGGTGGAGTCCACCATGGACTCCACCCTCCCACTTGGTTGGCTGGTTAGGGTTGGTGGAGTCCAACCGGGACTCCACCTTCCATGGTGATTTCTTTCGAAAGGTTCTAGAACATTCTAGTGCCTTCCATAAATGCACCGGATCATTTCCAAACTTGGAAAGTGACTTCCTATATATGAATCTTATCCTCCGAACCATTCCGGACCTCCTCGTGATGTCCTGGATCCCATCCGAGACTCCGAACAAAATTCGAACTCCATTCCATATTCCATATCTACTTAAAACGACATCAAACCTTAAGTGTGTCACCCTACGGTTCGTGAACTATGTAGACATGGTTGAGACTCCTCTCCGACCAATAACCAATAGCGGGATCTGGAGATCCATAATGGCTCCCACATATTCAACGATAACTTAGTGATCGATTGAACCATTTACATACGATACCGATTCCCTTTGTCACATGATATTTTACTTGCCCGAGGTTTCATCATCGGTACCTCCATACCTTGTTCAACCTCGTCTCCGACAAGTACTCTTTACTCGTACCGTGGCATATCATCTCTTATGAACTAGTCACATGCTTGAAAGCTAATCAGACGATACTCCACTGAGAGGGACCAGAGTATATCTTTCCGTCATCGGGATGGACAAATCCCACTCTTGATCCATATGCCTCAACTCAAACTTTCTGAATACTTAATCCCATCTTTATAACCACCCATTTACGCAGTGGCGTTTGATGTAATCAAAGTACCCTTCCGGTATAAGTGATTTACATGATCTCATGGTCGAAGGACTAGGTACCTATGTATCGAAGCTTATAGCAAATGAACTTAATGACGTGATCTAATGCTACGCCTATTTGGGTGTGTGTCCATTATATCATTCATCTAATGACATAACCTTGTTATTAATAAGATCCAATGTTCATGATCACGAAACCATGATCATCTATTAATCAACAAGCTAGTTATACAAGAGGCTTACTAGGGACTCGTTGTTTACATAACACACATGTATCAATGTTTCGGTTAATACAATTATAGCATGGTATGCAAACATTTATCATAAACACAAAGATATATTATAATAACCACTTTATTATTGCCTCTTGAGCATATCTCCAACAGTATCCCACTTGCACTAGAGTCAATAATCTAGATTACACTGTAAGGTACCTAACACCCATGGCATTCTTGTGTTGGTCATGCTTTGCCCTAGGGAGAGCTTTAGTCAACGGATCTGCCACATTTAGATCTGTGTGTACTTTGCAAATCTTTACTTCACCATCTTCGATGTACCCGCGAATCGAATGAAAACGCAGCTTGATATGCTTCAGCTTCTTGTGTGACCTTGGTTCTTGTGCATTGGCGATCGCACCCGCACCACGAAGACGAGTCTCCTCAGCACGAAGCTCAGCCAGTACCTCAGAGAGCGGAACACGACCACGAGCAAGCAGCTGTGCACGGCGCGGCTCAAACTCCTTACGAAGCCGCGACAAAAACTCAAAAACGCGCTGAAACTCCAGATCCGCGCGCACATTCAGACAGCAGGGACAGGTGGCACACACAGCTGTACGAAGAGAATCAAGCTGACGCCAAATAGCAGCACTCTGAGTGTAGAACTCATCAATAGTTGAATCACCCTGCTAAAGGGCATGCTCCTAGCGGACCACAGACAGGTAAAGAGCATCCCCAAACGGCTGATAGTGCTGACGTAGAAAAGTCCACTGAGCAGCAGCAGTGGGAAGACCCATGAACTCAGCAGCATACTGAGGCAGAACACTGGAGGTGAGAACAGCAGCAGCACAGGCATCCTCATCTATCCACTGAGTTCAGTCAGATCCAGCTGGTAAGTCGCAACGGCAGTAGAGTGGTCATGGACCTTCCGGTCATAATCAGCCAGAGCAGTATCATCAGCACTCATGGTTGCATCCTTATCCGCCTGAGTAGCATCAGGGGCAAGGGCAACGGGGTTCGGTGCAGTAGGCGCCGTAGGAGCAACGGGGCGCGGCGGATAGGAGACCTCGCCAGAAAGCAAACCCTAAAGACGAAGACCGCGCATGTGGGCGCGCATGAAGGCAGCGAAATCAGGATAATTCGCGCCATCAAAGATCACCGGGCAGCGAGGAATCGCAACATAGCCCGAAGAGGAAGACATTTTTTTAGATCAGATCGAAGCAAACTCGAGTCTCTGCGGGACTCGGCGCGACGGAAAACAGAGACAGCGGCCGGCGGCGGGAGACGACCGGCCGGGGGAGAAGAGAACAAGCGGCGGTGGGGGGGCCAGCAGCGGAGCAGGCGGCCGGCGGTGAGCCACGGGCGGCAGGGAGACGCGGGGGGGGGGCGGGCGGAGGCGCAGGACGGCGGGCGGCCGGGGCAGGGAGAGCCGGCGGCGGTCGGGGAGAGGAAGGCCCGGCCGAAGGAGAGGAGCGGCTTGCCGGAGGTGCGGCGGCCGGAGCGGCAACGAGAGACGCGGCAACAACGGAACAAGCAACCTCGGCCGAAAAAATAAAACTAGATCAGAGGACCAAAATTTTCTCTGATACCATGTTAAGGGAATATGCTTGTTGTACCGGGGGGCCAAAGGCCACAATATATAGTACATGTACAGACGTAAATATGAGGAAGCCCCCTAACATATGGGGAAACTACAATATACATATATATACTCTAACAAATATATCCCCTTAACTATGTTAAACAAATCAAGGCTAATGACAACAAGGATACCTCCAGCAGTTTTAACAGCTGGCAACCAGTTCCAAGAGAATCTCCCTGCGGGATCTAGTTGCTGCAACTGTAAGCTAGAGAAATCCTCTTTTTTTGACTCAGAGAAACAAATGATATCAGGGCATATCTCTCTAATGAGATCATGCACTCTGGTAAGCTTATCAGGACTATTTAAGTCTCTAGGGTTCCAAATTAGGGCTACCACCATATTTAAAAGTTAGCTTCCTTCTACCCCTTTTCCTACTATGGACTATTGTCTAAGGTTCATCCTCATCAGGTACATCACTAGTTTGATCCTCCTGATCAGGTAATACCTCATTCACATCCTCCAAACTCACCCTTAGTTCTTCTACAGATAGATTAATGTCAATAGGAAGAAAGCTAGCAGGACTAGATCCCAGTCTCCATCTCTCCACATCCACCCCCACGAACGCGAGCACTCTGAGGAGATGAAAGAATCCCCAACATGCACCCTCATCTCCACAAATCCGTGCGAAAATAGGAGCAGGATTGGGCTGACCACACGGCGCGCCGGACCTTCGCCGGCATGCACGACCTCCACCAAGCGCGCACGATGGAGGCGGCGTTCGACCGGCGAATCTGGACAGCAACAGCCGGATCAGCCACCCGGGCCCCGCTATGGCCGTGTGCTCGAGCACGGACTCGAGCCACGTGTGCATCCCCTAGCCCCAGAGTCCCTTTCCTTGGCCACGGTACCGCGCCGCCGCTGTTTGCAATCTCCGTCCTGAGCTCCGACGACCCCAGCGGCCTGCGTGATTACCATTGATGTTGATTTTCCTCTCAACCACCGCACCTCCCTGTCTTCTCCAGTTCATGCATGATGTATTCTGCTAGTAATTTTTGGAGTTGGGATGTGCTTTTTGATCTTTTTTTATATCCAGAATTATGGCAACGGTGGATTTATTATTCTTCCGTTTTCTACATCTAGGATCTCTTTTTCTTCCTTTTTCTACATCTAGGATCTTGAAAATAGAATGGTCCTGGAGATCTTGATGTAATAATAGTAGGTTCCTCCTGAGATATAGATGTAATTTTTTTTCTTTTTTTTACATCCGCTGCTGCTAATTTTTTACATGAAAAGAAGGTGGTGACACACCTATTTACATTTTTTTGTCTGAATTTTTAGTTCTCGGATGTGGATATATTTTTGCTTCGCGATCAAAATATCAAAACTGGAGCACGGGGAAGAGAAGGCCCCACGCGGCACGAGCAATTTCTATCTCTGAAATGTGGGGTTTCTATTTTCGGAACATATAGAATGTCAGAATATTTGTGTTTCCATATTTGGGTGGGGCACTCCCTAAGACTAACGGGTGCCTGGGCACTCTATAGCAACAAGAGGGGACACCGGAGCACTCCTCTCAATAGGATAGGGGACATAGAGACATGATTACATATCAAATCTCCTCACTAGACCATCCAATCGTATACGCATCAATAGAACGTGGATTACGAACTCGAATTTGTAGTTTTTTGGCCGTTAATTACTGCAGAAACAGAACGTGTCTGCTCTCGCCAGTGCAAGGGAGTCACAGGAATCGAGTGATCCATCCAAGATCCAACTGGAATCCAATTGAAGGACTAACATAGCGCTGGATCACATTTCAATTTTGATCGTGATTTTTTGACGAATCTGATCGTGGGCCAATTATCGTAGATTACAGGTCTGCCCTTGGAAGCAGGGTACTGCCTAGACTTGAGTGATATTTCGGCGACAGTACTCCGAGATACTTATGTTGGAGTACCAGATAATCCAATCCATCGGATTGGGAAAATTGGATGGATGGTGTTAAGTTAAGGGTACAGTAAAAGAACTCCCAAATAGCATAGTACTATTCTTTAGAAAACATAAGAACAGAAAAATAGCTTCATACCAGTCTCACTACGGGAAAAAACGGTATTGCCGTGTAGCCAATCATTGTCATGCGCCGCTGCATGGCAAAGACATCTTTGCCGTGCGCAGCAAGCAGCACGCATGGTAAAGACACTTCGCACGGTAAGCTCTGAGAGCAGCGCACGGCAATGAATCCTTGCACGACAAAGTCCCAAGTGGCGCACGGCAATGAATCCTTGCACGGCAAAGCCCAAAGAAAGCGCACGGCAAAGAAACATCGACGGCAAAGTCCCTACACGCCGCACGGCAAAAAAAAATTGCACGGCAAAGGCTCTGGGCGTTGCCGTGGCGCACCCTTTGCCGTGCGAGCAGACAGGTTGCACGGTAAAGTTGCCTTTGCCGTGTGTTCCTTTCTTTGTCATGCGCCAACAGACATTTTATTTATTTTTCTTTCTAATTTATTTCATCTAATACTTATATTTATTTTTTAATTAGTTTTACTTTTTGATGACTATTTATTAGTGTTACTTAAGACAATGTGCAATACAAAATTACTCTCCATGTTCATCCCCACATATATCAGGGTTTCGGAGCAATCCGCACTTCGGAAAATCTGCTAAGTGTTATCGCCCAAATGTGAGGAAGGTCACACCGGGGAGCTACTTTTGCACCATTACATATTCCACCACACTTTCACACATATCATAGGTCCACATGCACGATTTGGTGGGATTCCGGTGCTCCAGCGGTCGTTCTTCCCTCCCCCCCTCCCAACAGCGATATGTGCCCCGGCAGGTCTACCCCCTAGATTTTTTCGCGCGAGGGTGCACCAATGTACTTTTTCATTTTTTTAGGTTTGTTTAGGACATATACACATGGAGAACCAAAATTGGGACCCTTTGGCACATGGTAGCCTCCGGCATACCCGCAGCTAGAGCCATTATCACACGAGGGTGTGCCTGATCTACTGGTTAGGGTTAGGTTTAGGGTTAGGGATAGGGTTTAGGGGTAGGGATAGTGTTTAGGGTCAAGGTAAGGATTTATGGTTAGGTTTAGGGTTTAAGGTTAGGGTTAGGGTTTATGATGCATGGTTTTGCAGCTCCGGTGTCAGCACGTGTAGTTAATGGTTTAGGGTATAGGAGTTTAGGGGTCGAAGCCTCCCCAGTTTAGGGTTTAGGGGAGCTACTTTTGCACCATTACACCTTCCACCACACTTTCACTCATATCATAGGTCCACATACAAGATTTGGTGGGATTCCGATGCTCATATGGAGCAGCAGATTATGGACTACCAGCAGCACCAGGCACAGATGTTGCAGCAGATGCAACAGCAGCAGCAGATGATCCAGCAGCACCAGGCACAGATGAGCTAGCTGTTGAGCCAGACCAATCTGTCTTCTCCACCGGGGCCTGTTCCTCCTTTCTCATTGCCGTGGGTAAGTGGATAACTCCATATCTCCATCTTATCTTCTCTTGTCTTATTGACTAATCATATCACCAGCAGCAGATGGGGCCTTCGCAGATGATGCCGAATATGCCGCCACCGTCCACTCAGAGCCCGGTGACACCTTTGACCGTGAACAACACGAACTTCATCCGGAGCCTGATCCCCGGTGAGTCCTCCTACACTTGTGCCTAACCCGCTTCTTGTACTTGTTCAAGTGTAGCCATGGATTCATGCTTGTTCAATTCCATGTCAACATGCAAATGCTACTACTTGTTCAATTCCATGTCAATATGCAAATGCAAATGCTAATTCCATCAACCTTGTAGGAAGAGAACAAGGCAATGACGATGATGCCATGGAAAGCAATGGAGGAGGACAAGGTCGATGGCATCGATTCTATGAACTCGTCGTCGTGCACTTGTCGTTGTTGTAATGGATTGTATGCACTTGTAATGGATTGTAATAGATATTGCTATTTAACTTGTGTTGATGGACTCTATGTAATGGATTGTATGCATGGATATGTGTGTTCGATGTATTTGTGGTGCTGTTGATGTGTTTGGTGATGATATGTTGAAGATATATGTTGTATATGCTATATTTATCAAATGCTATTTTTAAAATGCAGGGAATATTGAAAAACAGCAAAAAAAAAATGAAAAATACAGGGGCCTTTGCCGTGTGTGGACTTTTGGTCACTTTGCCGTGTGCACACGCACGGCAATGGAGCCACGTGGCGGCAGCCTGTGCTCCTGGCATGCTGCTGGGCGTGCTGGAGGAGGCTTTGCCGTGCAGACCGAGGAGTGGGCGCACGGCAACGTCGTGTCGCACGGCAGCAATTCGGCGCACGGCAGCGTTACCTGCACGGAAAAAAAATAGCGCACGGCAAAGCGTGTTCGCACGGCAAAAAACACGACGCACGCACGGTAACGCCTTTGCCGTGCAAAATTCGCGAAGCGCACGGCCGTTGCCGTCGGATTCTTTGCCGGGCGATCACCCTTTGTCTCAACGTCGTGTTTTCCCGTAGTGTCTATTGCAGTCTGCTACTAGCCTACTCTCAAAATATCATATTGCACTTAATTTACATTTGATCTGATTTGAGCTGAGTTTACACTTGGTGCGCACCAAATATATACTAT
>NC_061513.1:25774273-25801180 GCF_022539505.1 Lolium rigidum | reverse complement strand
CGCCACGTGTCGGCTTGCATGACGTCCGCGAGTCAACGGGCTCCCGGAAACACTTGGGCAACGGTCCGATTTTCCGTGGCGGAAGGGCGCCAAGCGCGACGGACCGAAAAATCGTCGTAGGACTTTGCCTGACGCAGTTTCGACAACAGAACCCATATCGTCGGGTTAGGCCCATAGGCGACGAAAAATACCCCTTAGCGGACGATTTTGAGACGTTGTCTATCAGAACTTTTCTTGTAGTGGGAGTCCATTATCTGTTGTCTATGTTGTCCCCGTATGGATGTCTAAGTTGAGAATAATCAAAAACGAGAAATCAAATGCGATCTTTCTCGTTAGACCTTTGTACAGGCGGCATAGAGGTACCCCTTTGTGACACTTGGTTGAAACATATGTTATGCAATGATAATCCATGTAAATCCAAGCTAATTAGGACAAGGTGTGAGCACTATTGGTAATCTATGCATGAGGCTTGCAACTTATAGGATGTCTTATACATAACACATATGATTTATTACTACCGTTGACAAAATTGTTTCTATGTTTTCAAAATGAAAAGCTCTAGCACAAAAATAGTAATCCATGCTTCCCTCTGCAAAGGGCCTTTTTTTTACTTTATGTTGAGTCAGTTTACCTACTTCTTTCTATCTTAGAAGCAAACACTTGTGTCAACTGTGTGCATTGATTCTTACATGTTTACCTATTGCATTCATCATATTACTTTGTGTTGACAATTATCCATGAGACATATCCATGAGATAAACATGTTGAAGTTGAAAGCAACTGCTGAAACTTATAGTATCTTCCTTTGTGTTGCTTCAAAGCTTTCTACTAAGAATTTATTGCTTTATGGGTTAACTCTTATTCAAGTCTTATTGATGCTTGTCTTGAAAGTACTATTCATGAAAAGTCTTTGCTATATGATTCAGTTGTTTACTCATTGTCTTTACCATTGCTTCGACTCGCTGCATTCATCTCATATGCTTTACAATAGTATTGATCAAGATTATGATAACATGTCACTTCATAAATTATCCTTGTTATCGTTTACCTACTCGAGGGCGAGTAGGAACTAAGCTTGGGGATGCTTGATACGTCTCAAACGTATCTATAATTTCTTATGTTCCAGCTACTTTTATGATGATACTCACATGTTTTATACACACTTTATGTCATTATTATGCATTTTCTGGCACTAACCTATTGACGAGATGCCGAAGAGCCGATTCTTTGTTTTCTGCTGTTTTTGGTTTCAGAAATCCTACAAAGGAAATATTCTCAGAATTGGACGAAATCAACGCCCAAGGTCTTATTTTTTCCACGAAGCTTCCAGAAGACCGAAAGGGATACGAAGTGGGGCGACGAGGCGCCGCCACCATAGGGCCGCGCGGCCAGATGGGCCGCGCGGCCCTATGGTGTGGGCCCCTCGCCAGCCCTCCGACTCTTCCCTTCCGCCTACTTATAGCCTTCGTCATGAAAACCCCAGTACCGAGAGCCACGATACGGAAACCCTTCCAGAGACGCCGCCGCCGTCAATCCCATCTCGGGGGATTCAGGAGATCGCCTCCGGCACCCTGCCGGGGAGGGGAATCATCTCCCGGAGGACTCTTCATCACCATGATCGCCTCCGGATTGATGTGTGAGTAGTTCACCCCTGGACCATGGGTCCATAGCAGTAGCTAGATGGTTGTCTTCTCCTTATTGTGCTATCATGTTAGATCTTGTGAGCTGCCTATCATGATCAAGATCATCTATTTGTAATGCTACATGTTGTGTTTGTTGGGATCCGATGAATATGGAATACTATGTCAAGTTGATTATCAATCTATCATATATGTGTTGTTTATGTTCTTGCATGCTCTCCGTTGCTAGTAGAGGCTCCGGCCAAGTTGATACTTGTGACTCCAAGAGGGAGTATTTATGCTCGATAGTGGGTTCATGCCTCCATTGAATCTGGGACAGTGACAGAAAGTTCTAAGGTTGTGGATGTGCTGTTGCCACTAGTGATAAAACATCAATGCTTTGTCTAAGGATAATTGTGTTGATTACATTACGCACCATACTTAATGCAATTGTCTGTTGTTTGCAACTTAATACTGGAAAGGGTTCGGATGATAACCTGAAGGTGGACTTTTTAGGCATAGATGCATGCTGGATAGCGGTCTATGTACTTTGTCGTAATGCCCTGATTAAATCTCATAGTAGTCATCGTGATATATGTATGTGCATTGTTATGCCTTCTCTATTAGTCAATTGCCCAACTGTAATTTGTTCACTCAACATGCTATTTATCTTATGGGAGAGACACCACTAGTGAACTGTGGACCCCGGTCCATTCTTTACATCTGAAATACAATCTACTGCAAACTACGTTCTTTACTTGTTCTTCGCAAACAAACATCATCTTCCACACTATACATTTAATCCTTTGTTTACAGCAAGCCGGTGAGATTGACAACCTCACTGTTACGTTGGGGCAAAGTAATTTGATTGTGTTGTGCAGGTTCCACGTTGGCGCCGGAATCCCTAGTGTTGCGCCGCACTACACTCCGCCACCAACAACCTTCACGTGTTCCTTGACTCCTACTGGTTCGATAACCTTGGTTTCTTACTGAGGGAAAACTTGCTGTTGTACGCATCACACCTTCCTCTTGGGGTTCCCAACGGACGTGTGTCTTACACGCCATCAACCGCATTCAGGGGGAACATAATCTTCCATATTAATCTCAAGACAGTATGGCACTTGGTGAAAAATCGGTGCACTTGTTGCACCCGATCCTGAAATTTCGCGATAACAGAAGCTTTTGATTGATTCCTCCAGAAGACCTGCTCCAAAGATGCAAGATGGGTCAAGGCATTTACGCGTTCATGAATACGCTTGTTCTCTTGCGATAAGTTCAGAGCTATGACTGAAGGAAACAATCAAGGGAATCAAGCCAAGGGATCATCCTTATTCCAGAAGTTAAAGAACATGAAATTAGGATACTTACAATTCAAGCTTTCTGTGGCTTTGTGCAGCTCAGCAAGGGCATATCGTTCCGTGTCGGCGGCCAGTTCGCCCTTCTTCCTTATAATGGCAACCAAGACATAAATACCACGCATATCCTTCTCCATCTGGACGATCCGAGCTTTCATGCGTTGGAGGCGATCACTTTCAGAAGAGGCATCCGAACAACCTTTGGCAAAGGAGGGACCAGGAAATACCTGCAAAGTTATGCCATTAAGAACACAATGGTGTATATGAGTTCATCGCTGGAATTCACTCCCATCGGGAGCACGCAATTAAAAGTATTATAGCAAGAGGGTATTGGCAACATTGCCAACACGAAATTCGTTACAATCACAAGGTCTTATGACAGGAAATTGTTTCAAAACAAGCAAGATTACAATTCAACAAAAAAGAAGTCAAGGTGCTTGGGTCTGATATGACAAGTTTGGGCCAGCTGTTGACTTGTTTGTCGAAACCAATTCAAGAAGCTGGCGAGCACACTTGAGCGTCGAAGTTTTATGAACACTTAAGTCAATAAGTCGCCCATCTTGTTCCTTTGGCAGCTCCTTGGTCATTTGTTCAATATTGGCTTTGAAGCAATGACCCATCATAAGCTGAAAAGCTAGGAGAGCGTCGTAGGTGTGTGAAGGGCGTTTGAATACCTCGATAACTTCCTTCGTGTCGACAGCAAAGGCATCCGTTAGCTGTTCTAGAGTTTTGTTCTGGTCGACCTTGGGAAAAATCATCGAGTGCATCCTCGCCATGACTCCTTTATTCTTCTAGAGAAGGGCCTGAACAAGTTTGTGGGACTCAAGGGTCAATGGCAAAGCATTGGCAGGAGAATTATCCGGGAGCTTGTCCAAAGCTTCAGCAGGGATATCGGCAGCTTCTGCAAAGAACGAAAAGGAAGAATTTGATTAGCCACAAATTGAGTCAATAAAGGGGGAATCGAAAGCAAAAAGCCAATGACAGTTACTGAGCAAGGCAAAAATAGATTGGCGAAGAAGATCATCCTTTTCATTCATTTGGGCTTCGGCAGCAAAGCTTCGAAGTTTCTTCGTCCTTCAGCTTGTTTTTTAGTTTCTCAAGTTCCTCCTTCAAAGAATCAGCATTTTGGCGGGCTTCGGCAGCTATTTTAATTGCGCCTTCAAGCTTTGAAGAAGTAGACTAGACCTCCTTTTGCAGTCGAGCTTTATCAGCTTCAAGAGAAGTAAATTGGGAGGCGAAGACCTCCAGGGAAGAAATAACTGCTCGAAAATCCTAGGAAAATGAGAAAAGATGGATATTAGAAAGCAGTGAAATAATTCTCAGAAAATTTATAATCTGATGAAGACCCACTCGGGAGATACAAGAGATGAACGTATTATCAAAACAGGAAAAGCTTACAGGTTTTTCAGGAGGATAAACTGTGACCGCAGCAGTCGAAGGAATCTCCTTCCCTTTGGAGAGGGAAGAAGCTGTTGAGACTTGAGCTGCTGGAGCCATAGCAGGAGCCGAAGCTTTCGAGGCTGCCGGGGCTGGCTTGCTGGAGCTCGTCTTGGCCTTCTTTGGTGGAGGTTCTATGAAGCCCTCATCACTACAAGTATGCGAATTAGACAAAGTGGAAGCTGAATACAGATGAATCCCATCAAAATCAAACTTTGGAGTAAGTAG
Source organism: Lolium rigidum (assembly GCF_022539505.1). Lineage (NCBI taxonomy): Eukaryota > Viridiplantae > Streptophyta > Magnoliopsida > Poales > Poaceae > Lolium > Lolium rigidum. The sequence continues at coordinate 25,796,541 of NC_061513.1, read as the reverse complement.
GGAGGACTTACAGATCAAAAAGATCATCTTCATCGGCAAAGCCGCCGGACGATCTCTTTGAGGGTGGCACGTCGGCCTTCTCCGCAGCTGCATCAACAAAGGCAGCGCGATCAGCATCTTCATCATAGATCGACTCCGCCGTATCACTTGTGTCATCAGCGAGGGATTTAGGATCTATGGAAAAAGCTTCAGGATTCATCGGGTCATTATCTTCATCCTCTGGATCTGTATTTTCTTCAGTATGGGACTCTATAGGAACAGAAGGGTTTCTTTCATCAGGGGTGTTATTCGACAAGTCTTGAAAACATTCAGGAGCTAACGGGATCTGTCGAAAGAGTTAAGTTAGGATAATGAAAACTCTAAGGTTGGAAACAACAAGTTAATACAAATGCAAAGGAAAAATTACCTCGGTTGGTGGATGGTCGGCATCGAAAGGCAGTTGAGGAGATATAAGTGGAATCGAGTCTTCTTGACTAAAATGAGTAAGGCGCCTAACTTCATCAAGTAGCTCTTTCTCGGATAGTTCAGCGACGTTCACTCTAGTCTCATCCTTGGGGCCTGAATACAACCACATCAGGTGGGCCCTAGACATAATTGGTTGGACTCGACGTTTCAAGAAAACGGCGGCTACCTTGGTACCTATCATGGTTTGTCCATCGGATTCCTTGATTCAAAGGAATCTCTAGAATAATCTATCGGTTGTTGGCTTTTCTTCGGGTGAGAGAATATTCTTCCAAGACCTCCTAGGCACGGCCTCCGGGACATTAGTAAAACAAGGAAGTTCAGTATCGGCTGCTGATGAATCTCTGATGTAGAACCACTTCAACCTCCACCCCTGGACAGATTCTCTCATTGGAAAATTGAAGTAGTTAACCTCTTTACGGACAACAATCCAACTCCGACGATGACAAAGGACCCGCTACTGCTGTTGTATCTCTTCACGAAGAAGATATTCTTCCATAAACCAAAATGAGGTTCGATGCCCAGGAAAGCCTCACAAAGGGTGATGAAGATAGCGAGATGGAGGATCGAATTGGGGGTTAATTGCCACAATTGGATCTTGTACACGCGAAGGAGACACCGGAGGAATTCATGGGCCGGAAGGAGAGACCGCGATAAAGAAACGATAAGAAAATCACAGTAAAACCGGCGGGAGGATTGGGGCGTGAAGCCGCACCTGGAAGAATGACGTTCCCCTCGTCAGATGAGATTATGCCAAGGCTCTGATACGTCTCCAACGTACCAATAATTTCTGATGTTCCATGCTTGTTTTATGACAATACTTACATGTTTTGCTTGCACTTTATAATGTTTTTATGCGTTTTCCGGAACTAACCTATTAACAAGATGCCGAAATGCCAGTTCCTGTTTTCTGCTGTTTTTGGTTCCAGAAAGGCTGTTCGGGCAATATTCTCGGAATTCGACGAAACGAAGACGAAACATCATAAATCACCGAGATGGACCAGGACACCGAAGGGGAGTCAGAGGGGAGGCCTGGGGCCCCCACACCATAGGGCCGCGCGGGCAGGCCCCTGGCCGCGCCGGCCTATGGGGAGGGCGCCCTGGTGCCCCTCCTGCGCCGCCTCTTCGCCTATAAGACCCCTTTCGACCTAAAAACGCGATACCGATTGACGAAACTCCAGAAAGACTCCAGGGGCGCCGCCACCATCGCGAAACTCCGTTTCGGGGGATAGAAGTCTCTGTTCCGGCACCCTGCCGGGACGGGGAAGTGCCCCCGGAAGCCATCTCCATCAACGCCACCGCCTCCATCATGCTCCGTGAGTAGTTCCCCCATGGACTACGGGTTCTAGCTGTAGCTAGTTGGTATTCTCTCTCCCATGTACTTCAGTACAATGATCTCATGAGCTGCCTTACATGATTGAGATTCATCTGATGTAATCGGTGTTGTATTTGTCGGGATCCGATGGATTGTTACATTATGATTGTCTATCTATAAAATTTGTGAAGTTATTGTTGCTGCAATCTTGTTGTGTTTAATGCTTGTCACTAGGGCCCGAGTGGCATGATCTTAGATTTAAGCTCTATACTTATTGCTTAGATTGTATCTACAAGTTGTATGCACATGTCTATGTCCGGAACCAAAGGCCCCAAAGTGACGAAATTGGGACAAGCTGGAGGGAAGGCTTAGATATGAGGATCACATGTTTTCACGGAGTGTTAATGCTTTGCTCCGGTGCTCTATTAAAAGGAGTGCCTTAATTTCTAGTAGATTCCCTAGAGGCCCGGCTGCCACCGGCTGGTAGGACAAAAGATGTTGTACAAGTTTCTCATTGCGAGCACTGATGTCTACGGGAGCTTCTATTCTTGTAGATAGTGTTGGGCCTCCAAGAGCAGAGGTTTGTAGAACAGCAGCAAGTTTCCCTTAAGTGGATCACCCAAGGTTTATCGAACTCAGGGAGGAAGAGGTCAAAGATATCCCTCTCATGCAACCCTGCAACCACAAAGCAAGAAGTCTCTTGTGTCCCCAACACACCTAATAGGTGCACTAGTTCGGCGAAGAGATAGTGAAATACAAGTGGTATGAATGAATATGAGCAGTAGTAACGGCGCCGAGAAAAGTGCTTGCTCGGCGTGCGATTGATGGTATTAATATTGCAGGAAGTAAAGATGCGAGTAAAACAAGTAAACAAGCAGCGATAGCGATATTTAGGAACAAGGCCTAGGGATCATACTTTAACTAGTGGACACTCTCAACATTGATCACATAACGGAATAAATAGATAGATGCTAGACTCTACACCCTCTTGTTGGATGATGAACGCCACTAAGCGTGTAGGATTACACGAACCCTCAATGCCGGAGTTAACAAGCTCCACAATATTCAATGTTCATGTTTAAATAACCTTAGAGTGCATGACAGATCAACATAACCAAACCAAGTACTAACATAGCATGCACACTGTCACCTTCACACTACGAAAGGAGGAATGGATCACATCAATACTATCATAGCAATAGTTAACTTCATAATCTACAAGAGATCACAATCATAGCCTACGCCAAGTACTACACGATGCACACACTCGTCACCATTACACCGTGCGGGAGGAATAAACTACTTTAATAACATCACTAGAGTAGCACACAGATAAATTGTGATACAAAACACATTGCAATCATAAAGGGATATAAATAAGCACTTCACTATGCCATTCATAATAGTGAATAAGTATTCTGTGAAATATAGCCTAAGAGACCCACACGGTGCACACACTGTCACTGATACGTCTCCGACGTATCGATAATTTCTTATGTTCTATGCCATATTATTGATGATACCTACATGTTTTATGCACACTTTATGTCATATTCGTGCATTTTCTGGAACTAACCTATTAACAAGATGCCGAAGTGCCGATTGTCTGTTTTCTGCTGTTTTTGGTTTCAGAAATCCTAGTAACGAAATATTCTCGGAATTGGACGAAATCAAAGCCCAGGGGCCTATTTTCTCACGAAGCTTCCAGAAGTCCGAAGGAGAGACGAAGAGGGGCCACGGAGGGGCCACGCTATAGGGCGGCGCGGCCCCCCCCTTGGCCGCGCGGCCCTGTGGTGTGGGGCCCCTGTGCCGCCTCTTGACCTACCCTTCCGCCTACAAATAGCCTCCGTGACGAAACCCCCAGTACCGAGAGCCACGATACGGAAAACCTTACTGAGACGCCGTCGCCGCCGATCCCATCTCGGGGGATCCGGGAGATCGCCTCCGGCACCCTGCCGGAGAGGGGAATCATCTCCCGGAGGACTCTACACCGCCATGGTCGCCTCCGGAGTGATGAGTGAGTAGTCTACCCCTGGACTATGGGTCCATAGCAGTAGCTAGATGGTTGTCTTCTCCCCATTGTGCTATCATTGTCGGATCTTGTGAGCTGCCTAACATGATCAAGATCATCTATCCGTAATTCTATATGTTGTGTTTGTCGGGATCCGATGGATAGAGAATACTATGTCATGTTAATTATCAAGTTATTATACATGTGTTGTTTATGATCTTGCATGCTCTCCGTTTCTAGTAGAGGCTCTGGCCAAGTTTTTACTTTTAACTCCAAGAGGGAGTACTTATGCTCGATAGTGGGTTCATGCCCGCATTGACACCGGGACAGATGACGAGAAAGTTCTAAGGTTGTGTTGTGCTGTTGCCACTAGGGATAAAACATTGATGCTATGTTCGAGGATGTAGTTATTGATTACATTACGCACCATACTTAATGCAGTTGTACTGTTGCTTTGCAACTTAATACCGGAGGGGGTTCGGACGATAACCTCGAAGGTGGACTTTTTAGGCATAGATGCGGTTGGATGGCGGTCTATGTACTTTGTCGTAATGCCCAATTAAATCTCACTATACTTATCATGTCATGTATGTGCATTGTTATGCCCTCTCTATTTGTCAATTGCCCGACTGTAATTTGTTCACCCAACATGCTTTTATCTTATGGGAGAGACACCTCTAGTGAACTGTGGACCCCGATCCATTCTTTAATACTGAAATACAATCTACTGCAATACTTGTTTTACTGTTTTCTCTGCAAACAATCATCTTCCACACAATACGGTTAATCCTTTGTTACAGCAAGCCGGTGAGATTGACAACCTCACTCGTTTCGTTGGGGCAAAGTACTTTGGTTGTGTTGTGCAGGTTCCACGTTGGCGCCGGAATCTCCGGTGTTGCGCCGCACTACATCCCGCCGCCATCAACCTTCAACGTGCTTCTTGGCTCCTCCTGGTTCGATAAACCTTGGTTTCTTTCCGAGGGAAAACTTGCTGCTGTGCGCATCATACCTTCCTCTTGGGGTTGCCCAACGAACGTGTGAAATACACGCCATCAAGCTCTTTTTCCGGCGCCGTTGCCGGGGAGATCAAGACACGCTGCAAGGGGAGTCTCCACTTCTCAATCTCTTTACTTTGTTTTTGTCTTGCTTTATTTTATTTACTACTTTGTTTGCTGCATTATATCAAAACACAAAAAAAATTAGTTGCTAGCTTTACTTTATTTACTGTCTTGTTTGCCATATCAAAAACACAAAAAAATTAGTTACTTGTTTTACTTTACTTAATATCATGCATGTTTTTATTTCACTAGTTAAGCATAATGGAAAACAACAAAAATATGAGAGATCTTTGTGACTTTTATCTTGAATTAGGACATGATGTGTTTGAAGATAGAATTAAAAAACCCATGGAACTTTATATGCATGCTAATGGGAATGTTATTACTATGGATGCTTTGAACACCATTGTTGCTAATGCTATGGAAAATTCTAAGCTTGGGGAAGCTGGCTCTGATGAGCATGATCTTTTTAGTCCCCCAAGCATTGAGGATAAAATTTTCTTTGATGATACTATGCCTCCTACACTTGATGAGAATAATAATGATAGCTACCTTGTTGAATTTGCTCCCGCTATTACTAATAAAATTGATTATGCTTATGTGGAGAGTAATAATTTTATGCATGAGACTCGTGATAAGAAAGCTTTATGTGATGGTTATATTGTTGAGTTTTCTCATGACACTACTGAAAGTTATTATGAGAGAGGAAAATATGGTTGTAGAAATTTTCATGTTACTAAAACACCTCTCTATGTGCTGAAATTTTTGAAGCTACACTTGTTTTATCTTCCTATGCTTGTTACTTTGCTCTTCATGAACTTGTTTATTTACAAGATTCCTATGCATAGGAAGCATGTTAGACTTAAATGTGTTTTGAATTTGCCTCTTGATGCTCTCATTTGCTTCAAATACTATTTCTTGCGAGTGCATCATTAAAACTGTTGAGCCCATCTTAATGGCTATAAAGAAAGAACTTCTTGGGAGATAACCCATGTGTTATTTTGCTACAGTACTTTGTTTTATATTTGTGTCTTGGAAGTTGTTTACTACTGTAGCAACCTCTCCTTATCTTAGTTTTGTGTTTTGTTGTGCCAAGTAAAGTCTTTGATAGAAAAGTAAGTACTAGATTTGGATTACTGCGCAGTTCCAGATTTCTTTGCTGTCACGAATCTGGGTCTATCTCCCTGTAGGTAGCTCAGAAAATTACGCCAATTTACGAGCATGATCCTCAGATATGTACGCAACTTTCATTCAATTTGAGCATTTTCGTTTGAGCAAGTCTGGTGGCCTAATAAAATCCATCTTTACGGACTGTTCTGTTTTGACAGATTCTGTCTTTTATTTCGCATTGCCTCTTTTGCTATGTTGGATGAATTTCTTTGATCCATTAATGTCCAGTAGCTTTATGCAATGTCCAGAAGTGTTAAGAATTATTGTGTCACCTCTGAACATGTGAATTTTTATTATGCACTAACCCTCTAATGAGTTGTTTCGAGTTTGGTGTGGAGGAAGTTTTCAAGGATCAAGAGAGGAGTATGATGCAATATGATCAAGGAGAGTGAAAGCTCCAAGCTTGGGGATGCCCCGGTGGTTCACCCCTGCATATATTAAGAAGACTCAAGCGTCTAAGCTTGGGGATGCCCAAGGCATCCCCTTCTTCATCAACAACATTATCAGGTTCCTCCCCTGAAACTATATTTTTATTCGGCCACATCTTATGCACTTTGCTTGGAGCGTCGGTTTGTTTTTGTTTTTGTTTTGATTGAAAAAAATGGATCCTAGCATTCACTTTATGGGAGAGAGACACGCTCCGCTGTTGCATATGGACAAATATGTCCTTAGGTTCTACTGATAGTATTCATGGCGAAGTTTCTCCTTCGTTAAATTGTTATATGGTTGGAATTGGAAAATGCTACATGTAGTAACTCTAAAATGTCTTGGATAATTTGATACTTGGCAATTGTTGTGCTCATGTTTAAGCTCTTGCATCTTATACTTTGCACCCATTAATGAAGAAATACTTAGAGCTTGCTAATTTGGTTTGCATATTTGGTTTCTCTAGAGTCTAGATAACATCTAGTATTGAGTTTTGAACAACAAGGAAGACGGTATGGAGTCTTATAATGTTTACCATATGTCTTTTATGTGAGTTTTGCTGTACCGTTCATCCTTGTGTTTGTTTCAAATAACCTTGCTAGCCTAAACCTTGTATCGAGATGGAATACTTCTCATGCATCCAAAATCCTTGAGCCAACCACTATGCCATTTGTGTCCACCATACCTACCTACTACATGGTGTTTACCCGCCATTCCAAAGTAAATTGCTTGAGTGCTACCTTTAAAATTCCATCATTCACCTTTGCAATATATAGCTCATGGGACAAATAGCTTAAAAACTATTGTAGTATTGAATATGTACTTATGCACTTTATCTCTTATTAAGTTGCTTGTTGAGCGGTAACCATGTTTCGGGGACGCCATCAACTATTTCTTGTTGGATATCATATGAGTTGCTATGCATGTCCGTCTTGTCCGAAGCAAGAGAGATCTACCACCTTCATGGTTGGAGCATGCATATTGTTAGAGAAGAACTTTGGGCCGCTAACTAAAGCCATGATTCATGGTGGAAGTTTCGGTTTGGACACATATCCTCAATCTCATATGAGAATAATAATTGTTGCCACATGCTTATGCATAAAAGAGGAGTCCATTATCTGTTGTCCATGTTGTCCCGGTATGGATGTCTAAGTTGAGAATAATCAAAAGCGAGAAATCCAAAATGCGAGCTTTCTCCTTAGACCTTTGTACAGGCGGCATGGAGGTACCCCATTGTGACACTTGGTCAAAACATGTGCATTGCAAAGATCCGGTAGTCCAAGTTAATTAGGACAAGGTGCGGGCACTATTAGCATACTATGCATGAGACTTGCAACTTGTAAGATATAACTTTCATAACTCATATGCTTTATTACTACCGTTGACAAAATTGTTTCATGTTTTCAAAATAAAAGCTCTAGCACAAATATAGCAATCGATGCTTTCCTCTTTGAAGGACCATTCTCTTTACTTTTATGTTGAGTCAGTTCACCTATCTCTCTCCACCTCAAGAAGCAAACACTTGTGTGAACCGTGCATTGATTCCTACATACTTGCATATTGTACTTGTTATATTACTCTATGTTGACTATTATCCATGAGATATACATGTTACAAGTTGAAAGCAACCGCTGAAACTTAATCTTCCTTTGTGTTGCTTCAATACCTTTACTTTGATTTATTGCTTTATGAGTTAACTCTTATGCAAGACTTATTAATACTTGTCTTGAAGTACTATTCATGAAAAGTCTTTGCTTTATGATTCACTTGTTTACTCATGTCATCACCATTGTTTTGATCGCTGCATCCACTACATATGTTTACAAATAGTATGATCAAGGTTATGATGGCATATCACTTCGGAAATTATCTTTGTTATCGTTTTACCCGCTCGGGACGAGCAGAACTAAGCTTGGGGATGCTTGATACGTCTCCGACGTATCGATAATTTCTTATGTTCTATGCCATATTATTGATGATACCTACATGTTTTATGCACACTTTATGTCATATTCGTGCATTTTCCGGAACTAACCTATTAACAAGATGCCGAAGTGCCGATTCTTTGTTTTCTGCTGTTTTTGGTTTCAGAAATCCTAGTAACGAAATATTCTCGGAATTGGACGAAATCAAAGCCCGGGGGCCTATTTTCTCACGAAGCTTCCGGAAGTCCGAAGGAGAGACGAAGAGGGGCCACGGAGGGGCCACACTATAGGGCGGCGCGGCCCCCCCCTTGGCCGCGCGTCCCTGTGGTGTGGGGCCCCCGTGCCGCCTCTTGACCTACCCTTCCGCCTACAAATAGCCTCCGTGAAGAAACCCCCAGTATCGAGAGCCACGATACGGAAAACCTTACTGAGACGCCGTCGCCGCCGATCCCATCTCGGGGGATCCAGGAGATAGCCTCCGGCACCCTACCGGAGAGGGGAATCATCTCCCGGAGGACTCTACACCGCCATGGTCGCCTCCGGAGTGATGAGTGAGTAGTCTACCCCTGGACTATGGGTCCATAGCAGTAGCTAGATGGTTGTCTTCTCCCCATTGTGCTATCATTGTCGGATCTTGTGAGCTGCCTAACATGATCAAGATCATCTATCCGTAATTCTATATGTTGTGTTTGTCGGGATCCGATGGATAGAGAATACTATGTCATGTTAATTATCAAGTTATTATACATGTGTTGTTTATGATCTTGCATGCTCTCCGTTTCTAGTAGAGGCTCCGGCCAAGTTTTTACTTTTAACTCCAAGAGGGAGTACTTATGCTCGATAGTGGGTTCATGCCCGCATTGACACCGGGACGATGTGACGAAAGTTCTAAGGTTGTGTTGTGCTTGTTGCCACTAGGGATAAAACATTGATGCTATGTTCGAGGATGTAGTTATTGATTACATTACGCACCATACTTAATGCAATTGTCCGTTGCTTTGCAACTTAATACCGGAGGGGTTCGGACGATAACCTCGAAGGTGGACTTTTTAGGCATAGATGCGGTTGGATGGCGGTCTATGTACTTTGTCGTAATGCCCAATTAAATCTCACTATACTTATCATGTCATGTATGTGCATTGTTATGCCCTCTCTATTTGTCAATTGCCCGACTGTAATTTGTTCACCCAACATGCTTTTATCTTATGGGAGAGACACCTCTAGTGAACTGTGGACCCCGGTCCATTCTTTAATACTGAAATACAATCTACTGCAATACTTGTTTTACTGTTTTCTCTGCAAACAATCATCTTCCACACAATACGGTTAATCCTTTGTTACAGCAAGCCGGTGAGATTGACAACCTCACTCGTTTCGTTGGGGCAAAGTACTTTGGTTGTGTTGTGCAGGTTCCACGTTGGCGCCGGAATCTCCGGTGTTGCGCCGCACTACATCCCGCCGCCATCAACCTTCAACGTGCTTCTTGGCTCCTCCTGGTTCGATAAACCTTGGTTTCTTTCCGAGGGAAAACTTGCTGCTGTGCGCATCATACCTTCCTCTTGGGGTTGCCCAACGAACGTGTGAAATACACGCCATCGGTCACCTTTACACACGTGGGACAAGGAGTCTCCGGAGATCACATAAGTAAAATCCACTTGACTAGCATAATGACATCTAGATTACAAGCATCATCATATGAATCTCAATCATGTAAGGCAGCTCATGAGATTATTGTATTGAAGCACATAGGAGAGAGATTAACCACATAGCTACCGGTACAGCCCCGAGCCTCGATGGAGAACTACTCCCTCCTCATGGGAGACAGCAGCGTTGATGAAGATGGCGGTGGTGTCGATGGAGGAGCCTTCCGGGGGCACTTCCCCGTCCCGGCGGCGTGCCGGAACAGAGACTCCTGTCCCCCAGATCTTGGCTTCACGATGGCGGCGGCTCTGGAAGGTTTTCTCTGGTTTCGTAGAACGTGTCGAGGTCTTTAGGTCAGGGACCTTTAAATAGGCGAAGAGGCGGAGTCGGAGGGGTGACGAGGCGGTGACACAATAGGGGGGCGCGGCCCAGGCCCTGGCCGCGCCGCCCTATCATCTGGGCCCACCAGGGCTCCCCTCTGGTGGCTCTCGGGTGTTCTGGAAGCTTCGTGGAAAAATAGGATGCTGGGCATTGATTTCGTCCGATTCCGAGAATATTTCCTTACTAGGATTTCGGAACCAAAAACAGCAGAAAACAGACAATCGGCCCTTCGGCATCTCGTCAATAGGTTAGTTCCGGAAAATGCATAATAATGACATAAAGTATGCATAAAACATGTAGATATCATCAATAATGTGGCATGGAACATAAGAAATTATCGATACGTCGGGGACGTATCAGCATCGCCAAGCTTAGTTTCGGCTCGTCCCGAGCAGGTAAACGATAACAAAGATAATTTCTGGAGTGACATGCCATCATAACCTTGATCATACTATTGTAAGCATATGTAATGAATGCAGCGATCAAAACAATGGTAATGACATGAGTAAACAAACTGAATCATAAAGCAAAGACTTTTCATGAATAGTACTTTCAAGATAAGCATCAATAAGTCTTGCATAGGAGTTAACTCATAAAGCAATAAATTCATAGTAAAGGTATTGAAGCAACACAAAGGAAGATTAAGTTTCAGCGGTTGCTTTCAACTTATAACATGTATATCTCATGGATAGTTGTCAATGCAAAGTAATATAACAAGTGCAATATGCAAGTATGTAGGAATCAATGCACAGTTCACACAAGTGTTTGCTTCTTGAGATGGAGAGAAATAGGTGAACTGACTCAACATAAAAGGTAAAAGAATGGCCCTTCGCAGAGGGAAGCATTGATTGCTGTATTTGTGCTAGAGCTTTGGTTTTGAAAACATAAAACAATTTTGTCAACGGTAGTAATAAAGCATATGTATCATGTAAATTATATCTTACAAGTTGCAAGCCTCATGCATAGTATACTAATAGTGCCCGCACCTTGTCCTAATTAGCTTGGATTACCAGGATTATCATCGCAATACACATGTTTTAACCAAGTGTCACAAAGGGGTACCTCTATGCCGCCTGTACAAAGGTCTGAGGAGAAAGTTCGCATTGGATTTCTCGCTTTTGATTATTCTCTACTTAGACATCCATACCGGGACAACATAGACAACAGATAATGGACTCCTCTTTAATGCATAAGCATGTAGCAACAATTAATGTTCTCATATGAGATTGAGGATATATGTCCAAAACTGAAACTTCCACCATGATTCATGGCATTAGTTAGCGGCCCAATGTTCTTCTCTAACAATATGCATGCTCTAACCATTAAATGAGTGGTAAATTTCCCTTACTTCAGACAAGACGGACATGCATAGCAACTCACATGATATTCAACAAAGAGTAGTTGATGGCGTCCCCAGGAACATGGTTATCGCACAACAAGCAACTTAATAAGAGATAAAGTGCATAAGTACATATTCAATACCACAATAGTTTTTAAGCTATTTGTCCCATGAGCTATATATTGCAAAGGCGAATGATGGAAATTTTAAAGGTAGCACTCAAGCAATTTACTTTGGAATGGCGGAGAAATACCATGTAGTAGGTAGATATGGTGGACACAAATGGCATAGTGGTTGGCTCAAGGATTTTGGATGCATGAGAAGTATTCCCTCTCGATACAAGGTTTAGGCTAGCAAGGTTATTTGAAACAAACACAAGGATGAACTGGTGCAACAAAACTCACATAAAAGACATATTGTAAACGTTATAAGACTCTACACCAACTTCCTTGTTGTTCAAAACTCAAAACTAGAAATTATCTAGACTTTAGAGAGACCAAATATGCAAACCAAATTTTAGCAAGCTCTATGTATTTCTTCATTAATGGGTGCAAAGTATATGATGAAAGAGCTTAAACATGAGCACAACAATTGCCAAGTATCAAATTATCCAAGACATTTTAGCAATTACTACATGTAGCATTTCCCAATTCCAACCATATAACAATTTAACGAAGAAGATTCAACCTTCGCCATGAATACTATGAGTAAAGCCTAAGGACATATTTGTCCATATGCAACAGAGGAGCGTGTCTCTCTCCCACACAATGAATGCTAGGATCCATTTTATTCAAACAAAAACAAAAACAAAAACAAACCGACGCTCCAAGCAAAGTACATAAGATGTGACCGAATAAAAATATAGTTTCAAGGGAGGAACTCGATAAATTTGTCGATGAAGAAGGGGATGCCTTGGGCATCCCCAAGCTTAGACGCTTGAGTCTTCTTAAAATATGCAGGGGTGAACCACCGGGGCATCCCCAAGCTTAGAGCTTTCACTCTCCTTGATCATAGTGTATCATCTCCCTCTCTTGATCCTTGAAAACTTCCTCCACACCAAACTCGAAACAGCTCATTAGAGGGTTAGTGAACAATAAAAATTCACATGAGGTGACACAATCATTCCTAACACTTCTGGACATTGCACAAAGCTACTGGACATTAATGAAACAAAGAAATCCATCCAACATAGCAAAAGAGGCAATGCGAAATAAAAGGCAGAATCTGTCAAACCAGAACAGTCCGTAAAGACGAATTTTATTGAGGCACCAGACTTGCTCAAATGAAAATGCTAAAATTTAATGAAAGTTGCGTACATATCTGAGGATCACTCACGTAAATTGGCATAATTTTCTGAGTTACCTGCAGAGAATTAGGCCCAGATTCGTGACAGCAAGAAATCTGTTTCTGCGCAGTAATCCAAATCTAGTATGAACCTTACTATCAAAGACTTTACTTGGCACAACAATGCAACAAAACTAAGATAAGGAGAGGTTGTTACAGTAGTAACAACTTCCAAGACTCAAATATAAAACAAAAATACTGTAGCAAATAAACACATGGGTTATCTCCCAAGAAGTGCTTTCTTTATAGCCATTAAGATGGGCTCAGCAGCTTTAATGATGCACTCGCAACAAATAGTAGTTGAAGCAAAAGAGAGCATCAAAAGGCAAATTCAAAACAGATTTAAGTCTAACATGCTTCCTATGCATAGGAGTTTTGTAAATAAACAAGTTCATGAAGAAAAAAGTAACAAGCATAGGAAGATAGAACAAGTGTAGCTTCAAAATTTTCAGCATATAGAGAGGTGTTTTAGTAACATGAAAATTTCTACAACCATATTTTCCTCTCTCATAATAATATCCAGTAGCATCATGAGCAAACTCAACAATATAACTATCAAATGAAACATTCTTATCATGAGTCTCATGCATAAAATTATTACTCTCCACATAAGCATTATCAATTTTATTAGTTGTAGTGGGAGCAAATTCAACAAAGTAGCTATCATTATTATTATTCTCATCAAGTGTAGGAGGCATAGTATAATCATAATAAAATTTATCCTCCATAGTAGGCGGCACCATAAGACCACTATCATTATAATCATCATAAATAGGAGGCAAAGTATCATCAAAGAAAATTTTCTCCTCAAAACTTGGGGGACTAAAAAGATCATGAAAACCAGGCTTCCCCAAGCTTAGAACTTTCTATATCATTATCAACAATGGTGTTCAAAGCGTTCATACTAATATTACTACCAGCATGCAAATAAGGTTCCATAGGTTTTTTAATTTTCGCATCAAACCGTCCATGTCTTAAATCAGGAAATAGAATAAGAAGCTCATTGTTGTCCATTATGCCAAACTAGTGTAAACAAGAAACAAAAAGATGCAATTGCAGGATCTAAAAGAAATAGCTTCGAGCACACACACAACGGCAACAGAAAAGTACTTTACCTGGGACCGGAGTATGAGTGCCTTTTACCTTTCCTCCCCGGCAACGGCGCCAGAAAAGTGCTTGATGTCTACGGGAGCTTCTATTCTTGTAGACAGTGTTGGGCCTCCAAGAGCGAGAGGTTTGTAGAACAGCAGCAAGTTTCCCTTAAGTGGATCACCCAAGGTTTATCGAACTCGGGGAGGAAGAGGTCAAAGATATCCCTCTCATGCAACCCTGCAACCACAAAGCAAGAAGTCTCTTGTGTCCCCAACACACCTAATAGGTGCACTAGTTCGGCGAAGAGATAGTGAAATACAAGTGGTATGAATGAATATGAGCAGTAGTAACGGCGCCGGAAAAGTTCTTGTCGGCGTGCGGTTGATGGTATTAATATTGCGGGAAGTAAAGATGCGAGTAAAACGAGTAAACAAGCAGCGATAGCGATATTTAGGAACAAGGCCTAGGGATCATACTTTAACTAGTGGACACTCTCAACATTGATCACATAACGAGAATAAATAGATAGATGCTTGGACTCTACACCCTCTTGTTGGATGATGAACACCACTAATCGTGTAGGATTACACGAACCCTCAATGCCGGAGTTAACAAGCTCCACAATATTCAATGTTCATGTTTAAATAACCTTAGAGTGCATGACGGATCAACATAACCAAACCAAGTACTAACATAGCATGCACACTTGTCACCTTCACACTACGAAAGGAGGAATAGATCACATCAATACTATCATAGCAATAGTTAACTTCATAATCTACAAGAGATCACAATCATAGCCTACGCCAAGTACTACACGATGCACACACTGTCACCATTACACCGTGCAGGAGGAACAAACTACTTTAATAACATCACTAGAGTAGCACACGGATAAATTGTGATACAAAACACATTGCAATCATAAAGGGATATAAATAAGCACTTCACTATGCCATTCATAACGGTGAATAAGTATTCGTGAAATACAGCCTAAGAGACCCACACGGTGCACACACTTGTCACCTTTACACACGTGGGACAAGGAGTCTCCGGAGATCACATAAGTAAAATCCACTTGACTAGCATAATGACATCTAGATTACAAGCATCATCATATGAATCTCAATCATGTAAGGCAGCTCATGAGATTATTGTATTGAAGCACATAGGAGAGAGATTAACCACATAGCTACCGGTACAGCCCCGAGCCTCGATGGAGAACTACTCCCTCCTCATGGGAGACGAGCAGCGTTGATGAAGATGGCGGTGGTGTCGATGGAGGAGCCTTCCGGGGGCACTTCCCCGTCCCGGCGGCGTGCCGGAACAGAGACTCCTGTCCCCCAGATCTTGGCTTCGCGATGGCGGCGGCTCTGGAAGGTATTCTCTGGTTTCGTCGAACGTGTCGAGGTTTTTAGGTCACCTTTAAATAGGCGAAGAGGCGGAGTCGGAGGGGTGACGAGGCGGTGACACAATAGGGGGGTGCGGCCCAGGCCCTGGCCGCGCCGCCCTATCATCTGGGCCCACCAGGGCTCCCCTCTGGTGGCTCTCGGGTGTTCTGGAAGCTTCGTGGAAAAATAGGATGCTGGGCATTGATTTCGTCCGATTCCGAGAATATTTCCTTACTAGGATTTCTAGAACCAAAAAGAGCAGAAAACAGCAACTGGCCCTTCGGCATCTCGTCAATAGGTTAGTTCTGGAAAATGCATAATAATGACATAAAGTATGCATAAAACATGTAGATATCATCAATACTGTGGCATGGAACATAAGAAATTATCGATACGTCGGAGACGTATCAAGCACGTATGACTATATATGGAAAACATGCCTACATAATTAATGATCTTGATGTTCTGTCTTAATGCTATTTCAATCCTATCAATTGCCCAACTGTAATTTGTTCACCCAACACTTGTTATTGGAGAGTTACCACTAGTGTAGATAGTCGGGAACCCCGGTCCATCTCTCATCATCATATACTTGTTCTACATGTCATTGGAAGTAGTATCAACTATTTTCCGGTGCCATTGCTCTCATATTACTGCTACTCGCTGCTGTGTTACTCGTTACTATCTGCTCTCATATTACTGTCTGCTTTCGGATCACCCCTGTTACTAGTGCTTTTCCAGTGCAGCTGAATTGACGACTCAGTTGTTAAGGCTTATAAGTATTCTTTACCTCCCCTTGTGTCGAATCAATAAATTTGGGTTTTACTTCCCCCGAAGACTGTTGCGATCCCCTATACTTGTGGGTTATCAAGACTATTTTCTGGCGCCGTTGCCGGGGAGGCATAACTCTACTCATAAGTTCACCTGGGAGTACACTCTACCTCTCTCTCTATTTTATTTTATTTTGTTTTGCTTAGTTTACTTTTGTCTAGTTTATTTGTGCTTAGTTTATTTCTGTCTAGTATTATTTTGCTTAGTTTACTTTTGTTTTTGTCTTGTTTTATTTTCCTCATATACCCGAAAATCCATAAAAATTTGAAAAACCTAAAAATTAAAAACTGCTATTATGGGAGAACCTACAACCTATTTGGAGCTTATAGCATTATATAATAATTATAGAGAATCAAGAATGGGAAAAGTTATGAGTGCTGTGATAGAAAAATTGAATACAATTGCTAAAATCTTGCTTAAACGCCATGATATAAACTGTTGCTCTAAACAGGATACTAAACATCTTAAATTTCAATGTGGCTTTAGTGAGGAAGTTTTAATTAAGAACTATAATTGGAATAGCTATATTCATTTTGGGTTCGAAGAAGTAGAACAATTTGTTTTGTTTATGGGAGCCTCTGAGATAGAATCCTTCATTGCTAAAAATTATGAAACTTGTGTTGTTTGTAAGGACCTTAAAGATTATGTCTCTTCTATCCTTAATTTTTGCATAGAAAGCTACAGTGATAATCCTTATATCATTGATTATAAAGAGAGACTCATTAATGCACAAGAATGCACTCACAATTTGCAGGAACCGATGGAAGAAGAAATTGATGAACCTGAAAGCTCATTGGATGAAAAAGAGGAGGAAATTGATGAACCTGAAAGCTCATTGGATGAAAAAGAAGAGGAGAGTGGTGAACAAAATGAGGAAGAATGGATTAGCTACCCATGCCAACCTTCTAATGAGAGTAACTCTTTATCTCTTACACTATTTGATTGTCCTCCATGCTTACCAAAAGAGGATGAATGTTATGTTCCTGTGGATTCTCTTGAAATATTTCCTATGAGTAAAACTTGTGAAAGTAATTATGCTCCTGTTATCTATGATAATCCATGCTACTTTGATAAATTTTATGATAATGCTTTGTTTGTTCCTGATGTCGAAATGCATGGTACTGAAGAGTTTTGCTTGGGAAATGTTTATGATAATCTCTAGATGATGGTCCTATGTTACTTGATAATATTAATTGTACTACTAATGAAAATGGGATTGGAGAGATCTTGACTTTATCTATGAGTCCCATATCTTTTGAGAATGATCAATCATCTTGTTACATTATTGATAAAAGTGGTTTAGAAAGTTTTGATCCTATTATTTTTGAGCTTGATAAAAATTATGTGTTTGTGAATCATGAAAAGCATGTTGTATGTGATAGTTATGTTGTTGAGTTTGTTCATGGAGCTACTGAGAATTATTATGAGAGAGGAAAATATGGTTGTAGAAATTTGCATGGTACTAAAACACCTCTCTATATGCTTAAAATTTTGAAGTTACTCTTGTTTTATCTTCTTATGCTTGTCACTTTGTTCTTCATGAATTTATTTGTGTACAAGATTCCTATGCATAGGAAGTGGGTTAGACTTAAATGTATTTTGAATTTGCTTCTTGATGCTCTCTTTTGCTTCAACTCTTATTTCTTGCGAGTGCATCATTAAAATTGCTGAGCCCATCTTAATGGCTATAAAGAAAGCACTTCTTGGGAGATAACCCATGTGTTTATTTTGCTACTGTTTTGTTGTGTTTTGGAAGTTGTTACTACTGTAGCAACCTCTCCTTATCTTTATTTTATTGCAATGTTGTGCCAAGTAAAGTCTCTAATATAAAGTTGATACTAGATTTGGATTTCTGCGCAGAAACAGATTTCTTGCTGTCACGAATCTGGGTATGATTCTCCGTAGGTAACTCAGAAAAATCTGCTATTTTACGTGAGCGATCCTCAGATATGTACGCAACTTTCATTAGTTTTGAGTTTTCTGATTTGAGCAACGGAAGTACCTCTTAAAAATTCGTGTTTACTGGCTGTTCTGTTTTCACAGATTCTGTCTCTGTTTTTTTTGCATTGTCTCTTGTGGACTTTAAGTGAGGCGTTCTAGACGTGGAGAGCTGTAGCTAATGTTTTATTGAGTTCTTGCAATGTTTCACTACAGGACTAAAGTGGATTAAAGTTTTTTTGAGTACTAACCCCTCTAATGAAGTTTATGAGAAGTTTGGTGTGAAGGAAGTTTTCAAGGGTCAAGAGAGGAGGATGATATATGATCAAGAAGAATGAAAAGTCTAAGTTTGCGGATGCCCCCGTGGTTCATCCCTGCATATTTCAAGAAGACTCAAGCGTCTAAGCTTGGGGATGCCCAAGGCATCCTCTTCTTCATCAACTTATCAGGTTCTTCTATTGAAATTATATTTTTATTCGGTCACATCTTATGTGCTTTACTTGGAGCGTCTGTGTGTTTTTATTTTTGTTTATGTTTGAATAAGATCGGATCCTAGCAATCCTTGTGTGGGAGAGATACACGCTCCGCTTTTTCATATGAACATTTGTGTTCTTCATTGTACTTTTAATGTTCAATGATAAAAGTTGGAAGCTATTGTATTTATTGTTATTTGGAAGGAAACAGAAAATGCTTCATATTGTCTTGAATAATTTGATAATTGGCAATTGTTTTGAGCTCTCAAGTAGATCATGATTAAGCTCTTGCATCATGTAGTTTAAACCTATTAGTGGAGAAATACCGTAGAGCTTGTTGAAACTGGTTTGCATGATTGGTCTCTCTAAGGTCTAGATATTTTCTGGTAAAAGTGTTTGAGCAACAAGGAAGACAGTGTAGAGTTTTATAATGCTTGCAATATGTTCTTATGTAAGTTTTGCTGTACCGGTTCATACTTGTGTTTGCTTCAAACAACCTTGCTAGCCAAAGCCTTGTACCGAGAGGAAATGCTTCTCGTGCATCCAAAACCTTGAGCCAAAACCTATGCCATTTGTGTCCACCATATCTACCTACTATGTGGTATTTCCTGCCATTCCAAGTAAATACTTCATGTGCTACCTTTAAACCTTCAAAATGCTTCCCAATTTGTGTTAATGTTTTATAGCTCATGAGGAAATATGTGGTGTTTATCTTTCAACCTTGTCATTTACCCTTGACAGACTCTCACCAATGGACTAGTGGCTACATCCGCTTATCCAATAATTTTGCATAAAGAGCTGGCAATGGGGTTCCCAGCCCCAATTAATTAACTTGCATTAATAATTCTCTTCACGTGTTTTGCCCTGATTCATCAGTAAGCAACTTAATTTTGCAAACAGACACTCCTTCATGGTATGTGAATGTTGGAAGGCACCCGAGGATTCGGTTAGCCATGGCTTGTGAAAGAAAAAGGTTGGGAGGAGTGTCATCCATAAATAATGAAACTAAAATACATGTGTTAACAAAAGAGAAGAGGGATGATCTACCTTGCTGGTAGAGATAACGTCCTTCATGGGAGCCGCTCTTGAAAGTCTGGTTGATGAGGTAGTTAGAGTACCCACTATCATTCGTTGACAACAACAAACACCTCTCAAAACTTTACTTTTATGCTCTCTATATGATTTTAAAACTTAAAAATCTCTAGCACATGATTTAATCCCTGCTTCCCTCTGCGAAGGGCCTTTCTTTTAGTTTACATTGAGTCAGTTTACCTACTTCCTTCCATCTTAGAAGCAAACACTTGTGTCAACTGTACATTGATTCTTACATACTTGCTTATTTGCATTCATCATATTACTTTGTGTTGACCATTATCCATGAGATATACATGTTGAAAGTTGAAAGCAATTGCTGAAACTTAAATCTTCCTCTGTGTTGCTTCAATGCCTTTACTTTGAATTTATTGCTTTATGAGTTAACTCTTGTGCAAGACTTTTGATGCTTGTCTTCAAGTACTATTCATGAAAAGTTTTGCTATATGTTATCTATTTGTTAGCAACTATAGATCATTGCCTTGAGTCACTTCATTCATCTCATATGCTTTATAATAGTATGATCAAGGTTATGTAAGTAGCATGTCACTACAGAAATTATTCTTTTTATCGTTTACCTACTCGAGGGCGAGCAGGAACTAAGCTTGGGGATGCTGATACGTCTCCAACATACCTATAATTTCTGATGTTCCATGCTTGTTTTATGACAATACTTACATGTTTTGCTTGCACTTTATAATGTTTTTATCCGTTTTCCGGAACTAACCTATTAACAAGATGCCGAAGTGCCAGTTCTTGTTTTCTGCTGTTTTTGGTTCCAGAAAGGCTGTTCGGGCAATATTCTCGGAATTCGACGAAACGAAGACCAAACATCATAATTCACCGAGACGGACCAGGACACCGAAGGGGAGTCAGAGGGGAGGCCTGGGGCCCCCACACCATAGGGCCGCGCGGGCAGGCCCTTGGCCGCGCCGGCCTATGGGGAGGGCGCCCTGGTGCCCCTCCTGCGCCGCATCTTCGCCTATAAGACCCCTTTCGACCTAAAAACGCGATACCGATTGACGAAACTCCAGAAAGACTCCAGGGGCGCCGCCACCATCGCGAAACTCCGTTTCGGGGGACAGAAGTCTCTGTTCCGGCACCTCGCCGGGACGGGGAAGTGCCCCCGGAAGCCATCTCCATCAACGCCACCGCCTCCATCATGCTCCGTGAGTAGTTCCCCCATGGACTACGGGTTCTAGCTATAGCTAGTTGGTATTCTCTCTCCCATGTACTTCAATACAATGATCTCATGAGTTGCCTTACATGATTGAGATTCATCTGATGTAATCGGTGTTGTGTTTGTCGGGATCCGATGGATTGTTACATTATGATTGTCTATCTATAAAGTTTGTGAAGTTATTGTTGCTGCAATCTTGTTGTGTTTAATGCTTGTCACTAGGGCCCGAGTGGCATGATCTTAGATTTAAGCTCTATACTTATTGCTTAGATTGTATCTACAAGTTGTATGCACATGTCTATGTCCGGAACCAAAGGCCCCAAAGTGATAGAAATTGGGACAACTGGGAGGGGAAGGCTTAGATATGAGGATCACATGTTTTCACGGAGTGTTAATGCTTTGCTCCGGTGCTCTATTAAAAGGAGTGCCTTAATTTCCAGTAGATTCCCTAGAGGCCCGACTGCCACCGGCTGGTAGGACAAAAGATGTTGTACAAGTTTCTCATTGCGAGCACGTATGACTATATATGGAAAACATGCCTACATAATTAATGATCTTGATGTTCTGTCTTAATGCTATTTCAATCCTATCAATTGCCCAACTGTAATTTGTTCACCCAACACTTGTTATTAGAGAGTTACCACTAGTGTAGATAGCTGGGAACCCTGGTCCATCTCTCATCATCATATACTTGTTCTACATGTCATTGGAAGTAGTATCAACTATTTTCTGGTGCCATTTCTCTCATATTACTGCTACTATCGCTGTCGTGTTACTCGTTACTATTGCTCTCATATTATCGCTGCTTTCACATCACCCCTGTTACTAGTGCTTTTCCAGGTGCAGCTGAATTGACGACTCAGTTGTTAAG
Source organism: Lolium rigidum (assembly GCF_022539505.1). Taxonomy (NCBI): domain Eukaryota; kingdom Viridiplantae; phylum Streptophyta; class Magnoliopsida; order Poales; family Poaceae; genus Lolium; species Lolium rigidum. The sequence goes on along the minus strand of NC_061513.1, from coordinate 25,774,601 downwards.
GCTTATAAGTATTCTTTACCTCACCTTGTGTCGAATCAATAAATTTGGGTTTTACTTCCCTCGAAGACTGTTGCGATCCCCTATACTTGTGGGTTATCAGGCTCCGAGCCCTCGTCTCGTCGCGCTTGGTGGTTGTAGAAACCGGCCAATCGTCGGGCGCAGGGCTCGTTGTGGAGCTCTCCAGCGCGGGCGGTGCAGGAGCTGAGGCAGATGCATCTGAAGCACCTTTCCTCGGAGCGCTTGGCGGAACTTTGGTAGCGGCGCCCGCCAAATTATCAGATTTCAGGATCGTACCTCTCAAACTGACATGGGCATACCCTTCGGGTAC
>NC_061513.1:25606310-25774173 GCF_022539505.1 Lolium rigidum | reverse complement strand
CATTATTAGTATACCGGCTCGGCCCAATATGGAGAAGACTCAAATATGGAGAAGGCCCAACAAGGCAACCCGAAGAAGTAGCCGACTAGGACTCTTGTAAAACCCTAGGCTGGTTGCATATATAAAGCTAGCCAGGGCACCCGAAATAGAGGGGACAAGAGATAGACAATAGATAGACAACATAGCTCCGCCTACGGCGGCACCCCGTAAACACATCTATGATCATATACTCGGATTGCTAGCAGCACGTAGGGATCCTCCACCGAGGGGACCCGAAGCTGGGTACGTCGTGTGCCTAATCTCGACCCCGGAATCTCCATCGTCGCTCTCTCCCGAAACCCAAGTCTACAATACGTAGGCATTGCCGAGGTGATCCCTCGTCAATTGGCGCCGTCTGTGGGGATCGCGGCGATTGGATCGTTATCCGGGCGGGATCCATCATCTGCATCGACAATTAGATCACAAATATTTATTCATCGGGATGATCAGTTCGTCGAAAAAGCGACAATGCCATCGTCAGGACGCGAGGCCACCGTGCGGGATGATCGGATCTAATTGCAACGTGAGCCGCGGGAAGACTGCTGTATCCGTCTGATCCGTCAGGTAGCAACCGACAAATCACACGCGACAAGGGCAACATGACGTCTGATCGATACAGCCAGCCATCGGTCATCTTCAACATGGAAAATTCCATCAAAGCAGAGCAGTCGGTCGTCGGGCTCGTAAACTCATCATCAAATTGGATAAAGCGATTTAGCTGGTCTCTTTTGCGAGTCGGGAGCGGAAAAGCCAAGATGTTTTTGTCGAATTCCTGCCATCGTCCCGTCTGGTTGTCGTCCGTGCCCGATCAGGTGACAAGCTGCCGGACCCGACAAAATCGTGCGTGAGCATAAAACCTACGAGTCGGTGCTACTAATGTTGAGCAAGCTGGTTTATCCACATCGGTCAGTCATGGGAACCACGTGACCCTGTCCCTGGCCAATTGATTTTTTTTTTCTTTCCTATTTAATTTATCTCTCTCTTCTTGATTATTTTATTGATTCTAATCCTCACACATATATGCATTTGTTTTGCACGAATGAGACAATCATGAACCTGACAATTGACAGAAGGCTGGAGAAGCATGCCGCGATCAGCGACAACCTTCACTTTCGAGCTCACGACATCCTTCGACTCCACCTTCATCCGTCGATCGACCTGGCCAAGTCTACAAGAATACAACATGGAAAAATCGATTTCGGAGGAACCATCATCGTTATCAACTTCTGAGGCTTCTCATCGACATCATCTATCGGCTCCCTCGGCAAGCACCAAAATCGATCTCGGCATCCATGTATTCCGTCGAATACTTTTGGCTAAGCTGCATGACTTCATCACCATGACGTCATCAACTCCATCGGACTTCGTGGCTCAGTATATTTGCCTCATCGCCGGATCAAACTTCTACAATGATCCCGAGTTTATGAACCGACCGGTAACCCGTTCCTTTTTTATTTAAATATTACAATGATCAAATCAATATAATATTCAAATACCTGACTATCAAATGCATGCACACATATCTTTTTCTTCATTGGAATATTTCAATAATAATTCGCCTTGGATGCTAATCTTTTGCTGTAATTCATCTTCGTACGAGTGAATTTTTCTACTACACTAGAATTTGTTGATTATGATAAGTATGGCCGTTTATTTCGTCTCAAATTATGATATTGGAAGAAGTTGTGCACTTATCCGATGAGGCCAAGCACTACCGGGCGGAAATCAAGTTACCAATAAATTTATTTTATATCGTTATTATCGAATTCATCTTATACGTCTATCATCGGCCTCATCTTATATGATTATTATATGCTTCATCTGGTATGGCTATTATCGGATCCATCTTATATGTTTATTATCGGATTCATCTTATACGTTTATTATTGGATTCATCTTATATAATACTGACTGGACGTGGACTCATCTTATATAATACTGACCGGACGCACTTCCGGGTTAGTGGATTCATATTCTATGGTTATCAAGAAATTTATCTCCTATGATTATATAATAGTACCTGATGTACTTCCGGGTCAATGGATTTATCATCTATGATTATTGCGGGAATTATTTTCTTCGAGTCAGTGAATTATTTTCTTCGGATTTATCTTATATAATACTACCAGATGTATTTTCGGTGGATTTATCTTCAGCGGATTTATCTTCAGTGGATTTATCTTCAGTGGTCATTAGCAAATTCATCTTATATAATACTACCCGATGCACTTTCGGGTGAGTGGATTCATCTAATAAGGTTATCACCGGATTCATCTTACAAGGATATCACTGGATTTATCTTATATGGTCATCAATTGATACATCTTTAAATGCTTCATCTTCAATGCCGATACTCGGGGGCTCGACAAATATTTTGTCCATGTCCATACTTGTGACATGGAATCTAAGAAATGGTTACGACATCATCCCCAACAGCACTCGGGGGCTCAGCGGGCTTTTCATCAACAATTTGGTGGCCTATACAACTGCTACTCGACAAATTTAATTCCAATTTGGAATATTCTACTTCAACTCGACCTTTTCGCTTCACTCGGGAATTTCATCGTCTCCGTCGCATGGTTTGATTCCGCGTCGACTGCGTCCGCCACATGACCTCTTTCCGCATCAACTTCATACTAATAAGCTAAGTATTTTTGTACCTTGAGTCGATTGTTATTTATTTTCACCGCACCCGACACTCGGGGGCTGTACCACATATTTATGTTCTCTAAAAAGAAAAAGAAAAAAAAAGGTGATATTTATTCAATTGATTTCTTCATCCACAAGTTTTATTATGCCATCAAATTTTCTCCACTTGGTATTATATTTTGTACACAGGATCACATATCCATGATGCCAAAAAAGCGCTACACAGAGAAGATCATGATTCGTCAAATCCTCGAAACTTCAAGTTGCAGAATTCCATGGCAGTTCACTTGCGATTACAAGCTCTGCGCGACGACAAGCAGTTCAAAATGGGGACGTGATATAAAAATCAATCAGTCAACCTACTATCCTACGTGTGATCAGCAACCAACACGGGGGTAGATAACTTATTAAAAGTTATCGGATAAGTCCCCATCGAGGAAGGAAGAGTTGGTCCGGCCACATCAATTCACAGCGGCGTTCACGTGATCTTTGACTTTGCTAGCGGCAAACATGAAGGCGTGGATCAATAATCCCCTGATGGAAGTAGTAAAGCTCTTACATGGAACAATTAATAAAGCATGGTGTATATATTCCACGGAAAGAAATCAATTGATGCAACGGACTTGAGGATCGTCATCTGCGGGCAGTGAATTCCTTTTGCAATTAAGTTCAAGCCTACGCAGCTATGCACATGGATTCCATGGCCGATGGTCACGCCGGCTGAATTATCTCGTCACACGATCAAGGCTAGCCGACTGGCACGTGTTTTCAGATGAGGTTGGCAATCTGCGCGATTCTGCAGTAATCACTCTATGGCAATCAGGAGTTCAAAACTATTAAATTTCTTCATAGTGGAAGCCTGAGCAAGTTGAATAAGAAAAAGCAATACCGCGACACGGAGAACACTTCAAGGGCATGGAATTTGCGGCCAGAGCAGCAATTGCTGACGAACGTAATCACAAGACTAAACTGCGAGTCAATCTCTAGTTTCGGTGCTCATCTACCGGCTACAACCTTCACGACGACTTCGGCGACAACGCGATTTCGATGTACCAAGACGACTCCTCCGCTGTTTTCTCTACAACCTTCGACAAGGCGGGAAATAATATAAGCTAAGCTGTGTCGCCGTCCACTACTGCATCATGGTGAGGAAGAGCTAAGTCTCTACAGGTCAGCTGGCTACAAGCATGGATTCTCTGCCAAGGATGCTAAGCGCCAATCAATCAAGAGGACCCCGTGAACACAAAGTGCCGCACATGCGAATCAGTGACCGAAAGGGGGGCTCGATAATGACGTTGCTCCTCCGTTCAAGCCGCTACATCAATACTGGGGGCTCAACATCGAATTTGACCCTGATCATTGGTGGCAACACGGCGTTCAGGCGACTATTATGTTTTTACTTCAATTCGACCATTTCGTTGCACTCGACCGACTTCATCGACTTCGCCTTTGACCATGGCGACAACACTAAGTTCAGGCGATTATTATGGCAAATATGTGTGGCCTACTCGCATATAAATCTGGAGGCATAGATACAGCTATTTCGACTCAATGGTTTCAATAACGCTCGGGGGCTTGGCGATTCACAAGTCCGTATGTCCGCGACTCGATGGTTTTGGAAGCGCTCGGGGGCTCGGCGGTTTCTTCATCGACATCCGCTACTCGACAGATTATACTTCTATTCGAGTTCTTCGCTGCACTCGACGACTTCATTGACTCCGCCGCACGACATGTTTCTTCATCGACTCCATCACCCAAGAAAGGAGGAAGTAAATTCCAAAATATACGAGTTTTTGAGCCTATGCCCGGATGCGCGCACCCGACCATAGCCTCGGGGGCTACTCCCATCGGGAGCGCTGGTCGCGCACCCGATGAGAAAGTTACTTGAAGGAAGTCGACAAAAAATTCTTCAAAGAAAGAAGACGAAAAAAGAGAGATGAGAAAAATCTTCGAGTCCGGTGGTAAACACCCGAGAAAAATGAAAGAAAAGAGAGATGAGAAAAATCTTCGAATCCGGTGGTAAACACCCGAGAAAAAAAAAGATAGAACATATTTGAGTTCGTCATTGGTGGTAAACACCAGAGAGAGAGAAAAAAAAAAGAGGATGGACAAATCTTCGGGTCCATTGACTCGTCATTTGTTCTGAGCAAGAGCATCGGCGATGTGCCTGACGACAATATAGAAGAACCAATATATTCGGCTGTCTCATCAAGCCCGAGAGAAAAATATAGAAGAACCCGCAAAATGGGTCATTGCATCAGCCGAACAAGGCACTCGACAATATATTCTCAGAACGCCAAAGTTGCGATCAATTTCTGAATGCCGCAAATTTGCGAAGGTAAGACCCCAGATCCGTTCTGCTGGGCGTGGCATCGCCGAAGACTGCGCTCTGCTACTTTTATCCGTATCAACAGATACGAAGAAAAATCCTAACGGACGCGTTAGGTACCCGATAAATTTTACTGGGACTCGACAGAATGGTAAGACCTTAAGCGGCACCTGTCGAAGTTCGCACCAGTATCCCGAGATCATGTCCAGGGACGTGATCTTGAAGTAGGTTTTTGCGGATTGCCACTAGAGCAGTTAACTAGTACCTGATCCGTCAGATGAACTAGCCCCAATTACCATTATCCCTGTACAATATAGATATGGATGTCAAATAAAATTAGCAACGGCCTGGAGTCGATAAAAAGAGGGGCTGCGCCAAGTTGTTTATCGAGTAGTACAACTTGAGTCTATGCCTAGGTGCAAGCACCTGCTCATAGGCTCGGGGGCTACTCTTATCGAGAGTATTGTTCACCCTCCCGATAAGAAAGAGGAAAAATTGTGGAGTCAATTACAAGCAAGTTGAGCCTACACCCAAGTGCAAACACACTTGGCTGTAGCCTCGGGGGCTACTCCCATCGGGAGCGCTGGTCGCGCACCCGATAGAAAACTAACTTCGACAACATCTACGACAATCAAGGTTTGTAGACTCAACTCGATTCTACGACTCGAGTGGAGCCTACTCCCATCGGGAGCACATGGATTTCATCAAGTCCTCCAGAAATATAGTTAAGTTCTTCATCGAGTAGTACAACTTGAGTCTATGCCCAAGTGCAAGCACTTGCCCATAGACTCGGGGCTACTCCCATCGGGAGCGCTGTCGCGCACCCGATAGATTTCAAGAATCGTCGACATCATCTACGCTACACATGATCTACGACATGGACCTCGCCTTGTATTTTCTTCGACTTCGGAGATGGTTATGCTTGGAGTTTCTACGCAAGTCTTCGACTTCCCTATAAACTCGGGGGCTATCGACATGGGCATACCCTTCGGGTACCCATTATTAGTATACCGGCTCGGCCCAATATGGAGAAGACTCAAATATGGAGAAGGCCCAACAAGGCAACCCGAAGAAGTAGTCGACTAGGACTCTTGTAAAACCTTAGGCTGGTTGCATATATAAAGCTAGCCGGGGCACCCGAAATAGAGAGGACAAAGAGATAGACAGATAGATAGACAACATAGCTCCGCCTATGGCGGCACCACGTAAACACATCTATGATCATATACTGGATTGCTAGCAGCACGTAGGGATCCTCCACCGAGGGGACCCGAAGCTGGGTACGTCGTGTGCCTAATCTCGACCCCGGAATCTCCATCGTCGCTCTCTCCCGAAACCCAAGTCTACAATACGTAGGCATTGCCGAGGTGATCCCTCGTCACCGGTGGCGAGAGTGAGATTCCTCTTCTTCACCATCGCGAGATCTGAAGGAGGTCTAAAAAGCGGCGGCGGTGGCGGCGCAGCGGCTATGAGTAAGGAGGATGAACAAGGAAGAAGGGATGCGAGAAGAAAGCGTGGAAAGGGTAAAATCTACCCTCTGAGATTATAAACTAAAGGGGAGTTTGAGATTGGGCGGCCACGTGTCGTTGCCTTCAATTTATTAAAGGATCTTTTCTCATGGTTATGCGCAGAAATCGAGGGGGCGCCTCGGTCAATGCACAAGCACTAGTCATTTCTTAAACTGGCCGCACAGAAGTAGGGTGGGTCCGTCAGGTCACGTCCTGTCAATCAAACCACAACGGTTGCTACGTCACCTATGATGTCATGAGAAGTATCGAATCCACTTGAAGCATCCGAAGGGAATTAAAACCATCGAGTGGATCGGCTTGAGTCTACACACGTATGCAAGCATCCGTGCCTAGACTCGGGGGCTACTCCCATCGGGAGCGCTGGACGCGCACCCGATAGAATTTCGGCTCGAAGACTTATTACAAGAGAGATTGCATCAGAAGTATCTGAAGAAAGATTGAAATATTCAAGTAATTTGGACTAAGTTTGCACTCGGTTGCAAGCATCCGCGCCAGACTCGGGGGCTACTCCCATCGGGACTGCTGAAAGCACACCCGATAAAAGTTTTGGCTTCAAAGAATTTTTGTATTCCAGGATCATGCCCGGGGATTTGATTCTGTGTAAGGTAGCGTTGTTTTGCCATCGGCAGTTAACCAGCAAAGCTAGGCGCGTTACTCGATATCCTTTACGTACTGAACATTATTAAAGCCCCGATATAAATGTATCGGGTGACCTTGGAAAATTGCAGAAAGCTTTGGCAGAAGAAAACATTCGAGTAGTACAACTTGAGTCTACGCACGGTTGCAAGCATCCGTACCTAAACTCGGGGGCTACTCCCATCGGGATCGCTGGACGCGCACCCGATAGAAGATGCTACTGTTACAAGGAGGTCAAGATTTGTCGGGTGAGGCGAACATTCGACAGAAGGCATGGTTTTAGTCCCTGCCCGAAGTATCTTCGGCCAGTCACTAGGGGGCTACTGACGTGGGCATTACCCTTCGGGTAACTAATGTTGCACTACCTCTTGCGGCCCAACCAGGGGCCCATGAAGGCACTCGATGGCCAGGTGGGCCACTACGTCTGTTCCAAAGAAGAATTCTTGAAGAATAAGACAAGGAGACGAAGAATACAAGGAAAGTTTAGACCTAGGACTCTTTGTAATCTAGTCGTACCCGAACAGATCTCTCGAGACCTGGCTCCCAATATAAGGGCCAGGAGAGGGGCTGCCGAGGACACACGCAATCATAGTAATCATAGCCAATGCAAGTCTAGGGCTAGGTCATTGCAGAACTTAGTCTCTCGACGAGATCATAGCCGAAACCTTCGGCACCCCATTGTAACCCGATATTTTCATAATAAGATCAGACAGGCAGGACGTAAGGGTTTTACCTCATCGAGGGCCCCGAACCTGGGTAAATCACTCTCCCCGCTTGTTTGATAACCGATGTCTCGTGTCAGCCTACAGGATTCCATCTACCCTAAGCCCCAAACGGAGGGCATTGCCGAGGAGTACCCTCGATAGTGGGGCCGCGCCTGCCCTATGTACTGCCACGTGGCAGCTCTCCTGCGCGTGTCCTTCTGGCTCCGTCTTCGTCCCGGAAAAATAAGACTCTGGGATTTTGTTTTGTCCAGTTCTGAGAAACTTTCATGTACAACTTTTCTGAAACACAAAAACAGCAGAAAACAGGAACTGGCACTGCGTTAATAGGTTAGTCCCAGAAAATGCTAAAAAGTGTGGAAAAGTGCACATAAAACATATAAGAATTGTAACAAAACAAATATGGAGCATCAAAAATTATAGATACGTTTGGGACGTATCAACATCCCCAAGCTTAACTCCTTCTCGTCCTCGAGTAGGTAAGTGATAACAAACAAATAATTTTTGAGGTGACATGCTGTCACACTACTTTGATCAATCTAAGTGTAAAAGCAAACATCGCTGGAATCATAGAATCCTAACATAAGCATGATAGATATAATCAAACAATGAAACTTAATAACCATGCTAAAACATGAATAGTAATAAAACAAAAGAAAATGTATAACGTGCATGGAAAGCAAAGTGATTGTCAAGAGCATAGCATAGATACATAATAAAGTGATACTCAGCTTGTCCCATAAGTGGAAGCAAAACATAAATGCTTGGACACCTTTAAAAGATTATAAGAATGACTAGAAACAAAAAGTTTGAACAAGCAATACCGTAATTATGAATCAATCAATAAAATCTTGGGAGCATGCACATAAAACTAAGAATGACAACTATGCTCTCATAAGTGGTGCATAAAGTAGAAGGTGGAGACTCAACATAAAAGTAAAAGAAGGTCTCTCTTTGAGAGGCAAGTAAGATCACTCATGTGCTAGAGCTTTTTATTGAAATAACAAGAGTATAAAATGCACTTTTGAGAGGTGGTTGTTCATGTCAACGAGTAGTAAAAAAAAGCTATTGCCATCTTCCATACAAAGCAAGTTTGAGAGCGGTTCCAAAATATTTGGGTGAAGCCTCTTTTCATTTATACTAATTATAAAATTGTGACACTCCTCCCAACCTTTGCTTACATATACCATGGCTAACCGAATCCTCGGGTGCCGACCAAGCAATCACAAACCATGGAGGAGTGCCCTTTTCTTATAATTTTCCTATTTTCTTCCCCTATTGGAAGTTGTGGTCAAACCAGCTCTTCTTTTTTATATATACTTTTTTACAATGGTAAGGAAATCGGTAATCGTTAACTGCTCGGGAGTAGCGATTAATTGGAATTCGGACGATTAACTGATTTAATCGGTCGGCTATTAATCGGTGTAACCTATACAAATTAGCACGTAAAAAATAGTTTATATAAGAAAAATATTAGTATATGAGCCTCTATATGTCTGGCTCTACTTCTCTAGAGCCTAAAATCCTAGAAAAACATGTATGCTTCTCCTCCGTGACCTAATCTTCAAGGTCACGAGCGAATCAGGATCCACTAGTCGAAGCCGCGTTTCTTCCTTCCACTTCTTATCCTCTAACATCTGAAGTTTATCTTCTTCCACCACCTACCTAGGGTACGACCCCTCTTACACCTCAACCACCTAACCTATTGAAGGCGCCCTTGAGCTCCTCCACGAGCTACTCAAGGTGGTCGAGCTCCTGTATCTAGGCAACCGAGAGTAACTGGTCTGGGAGGGCAAGGAACTAGTTGGCGACAACGGAATTCGAGTTGTTGGAGGCTGCAATCAAGCGGAGCTTTGCAAAACCTACTTTATTGGGGAGGGGTAGCACCTGTACTAGCTATATGCATTGAAAAGTTTATAACTTTTTTGACCAAGTACAGTAGTTAATCGGGAACATACCTAGTAATCGGACTTTTGGTACGATTAATCGGGCTAAAGGGTTGACACACGAGATTAATAGTAATCGACACGGTTAGGCCCCTAGTAGCGATTATCGGCCTAGTAATCGCTGAATCGGCCTAGTTTTTGAACAGTGCTTTTTTATGTGACAAGCAAGATGAAGCTCGCGAGTCTTTGAGTTACTTAACTAGTATGGAAGACGACAACCATAATTTTAATTTACTTCCTCATGAGCTAAAAACAATGTCACAAAACGAGGAACTGTTTGAATGTTTTAAAGGTAGCACACGAGCAAACTACTATGGAATGGAAATGAAATACAACATATAGGTAGATATGGTGGACACTTTAGCATATTTGGTTTTTGGTGGTTGGATCCATGAATAAAATACTCACACAAATGGAGGCTAGAAAAAGACCGGGTGCGACCAACTAAGAGAGCATAATGGCTATAATCATGCACAGCGACAAAATATATTAATCAAAGCATAAAGCGATACACAAGTTGCAAATTAAATGATCATAGAGGCAAGAATTGACAGGAATGTAGTCATAACATGTTGCAAAACATGTGCCAAGTCGACCCAAATAAAACATTCGCAGGAGAATATATACCACAATATTATGCTTTTCTATTGTATGCTAAAAACAATGCATGAAACCTTCAATGGCACACTAAACACTCTCAGTATTTGAGACTAATCATAATGAACACGTAATTAACAAGCTCATCATGAGAATAACATCTAGCAAGATATGCAAAAATAACTATGCCACAGTCTAAAAATGCTTCCATTTGCATCACATACACATAAAACTTTTTTTCATGCTTCCAGCGCCAACCAAATGAAACCAAACAACTCTCATACATGAAAAACAAGTAAATGTCCAGAGAGCTATTGATACACAAATAAATATAAAAGTGGAGCATGTCTCTCTCCAACGCAAAATGTATAACAGTGGAGCGTGTCTCACTCCAAAATAAACATGCAAAACAGCAGAGCGTGTCTCACTCCAAAGTAAATATGCAAAGCGGTGGAGCGTGTCTCACTCCAAAGTAAACATGAATGATGGGATCTAACTTTATTGAAAGTAAACACACAGCAAAAGTAAATACGCTCCAAGGATAACACATATCACATGAAGGAATAAAAATATAGCGTGTTGAAAATGACCTGGTGCTTTTTGTTGATGAAGAGGGGATGCCTTGGGCATCCCCAAGCATTGACGCTTGTACTTCTTGGATATTTCTTGGGGGGGGGGGTCCAGGGGACATCCCCAATCTTGAGCTCTTGTCCATACTTCATCCTATTGCATCATTCTTCTCTTCCTACACTTGAAAACTTCCTTCACACAAAACTCAGCACAATTGATTAGCAACATTAGTGCAAATAAAAATGTATCAAACCAGAAAGGCTTCCATAATGGCACATTTCAAACACTCATTTTAACATATGATATTGTATGTACTTCTTCCCAAAGCTCTATTTCACAAAAGAACTCAAAAAGACGAAGCATAAGACGCAAATGCAAAACATGGCAAAAATCTGTCAAAACAGACCAGCAGGCAGAGATCAAAATTAAAGAAATAGTTAAGTTGCTCAAATCTAAATATTCTAAACTAACGAAAGTTAGATAACATACTGGGGCATAAGCACAAAAATTGGAATCTCAAAATAACATTCTGGTAATTTTTAAGAATTTTTTTCGTGACCAGCACAGACTCTATTTCAGAATTGCAAATACCCTAAACACTGCTTTTTTCTATTAGAGGCTACCCTTGGCACAAAAACGAAATAAAAACGAGAAGAAGAGGTTATTACAGTAGCAATAACTTCCAAGACTCAGCAAATAAAAATAACAGAAATAAAACATGGGTTGTCTCCCATAAGCGCTTTTCTTTAACGCCTTTGAGCTAGGCGCAGAAAGGGTGCAAATCAAGTATCATCAAGAGTTAAATCGTTAAGATCGGGGATGAAAGTAGTTTCAGCCTAGCATTCTATGATATCTATAGTGGTTTTTGAAGTTCCTCTCTCAGCACTTTTAGGTTTACTTTCTTCATCAAATAAATTACGAGGAACAATCCAATCAAAATTCCTATCGTAAGCTTCATGCACTACTGAAATTTTAAGAGGTATTGGTATATTGATTTCCTCCTGTTTAACTTTACTAATCTTACCAAATAATTTCAGAATATCTATGCTTGATCCTAGCATACCATAATGATCAAATATTTTCCTTGCTTCTATAGCTTCATCCTAAATTTTCTAAGGTTTCAAGAATAAATTCTTTTTTCTCACCATCCTCAATTTCATGCAGTTTAAGAAACATGTATTGCAAGGATGGGTGAAGGCTAATAAATTTACTCTCTAGCATTTTATCTAGGCAAGCCATATCGGTTTCATAATCGGGAGCAAGTTCAGCTAAAGATTTTTCTGGGATTTTCTCATACTTACTAATATGATTAAGGAACTCTCCAATATTATTTATCCCTACTATAGATCCATCACCTATAGATAGATTCCTAAACTCAAACTCGGGAATAATCATGGTAAACTAAATGCAATAAAAATAACAACTACACTAAATTTTTTGGATTTTTGATATAAAATGCAAAGAAGATAAAAAATAAAATATGCAACCAAAACAATAACAAAGTAAAATAGTTGAGAGTGAGAGACTCCCCTCGCAGAAGAGATGCTTTTCTCCCCGGCAACGGCGCCAGAAAAAGTCTTTGCTGAGCGTGGAGTTGATGAAGGAGAATTTATGCGCAACGTTGAGTGGAACCCCAAGAGGAAGGTATGATGAGCACAGCAGGAAGTTTTCCCTCAGTAAGAAACCAAGGTTTATCGACCAGTAGGAGAAAAACGTTCTCTCCCGAGGTGTTGCGAACCAACTCGTGGCAGGGCGCACTGCCGGCATCAGCAGCAACATGGAGACCTGCACACAAACAACCAAGTACTTTGCCCCAACTTCCAGCGAGGTTGTCAAGCTCACTGGTTTTGCTGAAAACAAAGGATTAAACAAACCGTGTGGAAGATGAATTGTTTGCATAGAACAGAACAGAAAAATGCTGTAGAAGATTGCAATTAAAATAAGAAGGACCGGGGTCCATAGTTCACTAGAGGCGCCTCCCCAATAAAATAAATAAGCTGGGTAAACAAATTACAGATGGGCAATTGACAAATAGAGATTCTACGCTAATGGTTGGTGAGGAATACATGCTATGAAAGTATGCGGGCATTACAACAATATACATAGACCGTAACCCAACTGCATCTATATATGACTAATAATCCACCTTCAGGATTGCATCTGTGACACCCTCCAGTATTAAGTTGCAAGCAACGGACTATCGCTTTAAGCGATGTGTGTAAATTAAACGATGAAACTACCCTTGAATAGAACACCTCTGTTTTCTCCCTAGTAGCAACAGCACATCTACAATCGTAGAGAACAAGGTCACTTCACATAGTTAAATAGAGGCATGAACCCACTATCGAGCATAAATACTCCCTCTTGGAGTCGCTAGCATCTACTTGGCCAGAGCATCTACTAGAAACGGAGAGCACGCAAGATCATAATAACATAATACATAATCTCAACCAAAGCAATCTCTATATAAATCGGATCCACATCAAACTAACATGTAGCAATTACAAATAGATGATCTTGATCATGTTAGGCATCTCACAAGATCTATACATGAAGCACAACAAGGAGAGGACAGCCATCTAGCTACTGCTATTGACCCATGGTCCCGTGGAGGACTACTCACGCATCACCTCGGATGAAGACATGGCGATGTAGAGGCCTCCGGCGGTGATTTCCCTCTCCGGCAGGGTGCCGGGATGGACTGCAGAACCCTCCCGGTTTCGGTTTACAGCGGCATCAGAACTTTTCGTGGATGGAGGCTCTCGTCTCTGGGGTTTTCCCGATACGTGGAATAAATAGGGGAGGGCGGAGCAAACAAGGCGACGAGGCGCCAGTACATGGGCCAGGCGCGGCCAAGGGTGGGGTCGTGCCTGCCCTATGTACTGCCAGGTGGCAGCTCTCCTGCGCGTGTCCTCCTGGCTCCGTCTTCGTCCCGGAAAAATAAGACTCTGGGCTTTTGTTTCGTCCAATTCCGAGAAACTTTCATGTACAACTTTTCTGAAACACAAAAACAGCAGAAAACAGGAACTGACACTGCGACACTGCATTAATAGGTTAGTCCTAGAAAATGCTAAAAAGTCTGAAAAAGTGCACATAAAACATATAAGAATTGTAACAAAACAAGCATGGAGCATCAAAAATTATAGATACGTTTGGGACGTATCAAGGTACCCCTTTGTGACACTTGGTTGAAACATATGTAATGCGATGATAATCCATGGAAATCCGAGCTAATTAGGACAAGGTGCGGGCACTATTAGTATTCGATGCATGAGGCATGCAACTTATAGGAAGTTTTATACATAACCCATATGAATTATTACTACCATTGACACAATTGTTTCCATGCTTTCAAAATAAAAAGCTCTAGCACATGAGTAATCCCTGCTTCCCTCTGCGAAGGGCCTTTATTTTACTTTTATGTTGAGTCTTCATCTTCTAAGTTCATGCACCATTAAGAGAGCATAGTTTTCATTCTTAGTTTTATGTGCATGGTCCCAAAATTATTATTGATTGAATCATGAATGTGTTATTACTTGTTCTTAAATTATTTGTATTTAGTCATCCTTTGAACTTTAAAGGTGCATGTCACTTTAAAAATTATTTGTTTGTTATCACTTACCTACTCGAGGACGAGCAGGAGTTAAGCTTGGGGATGTTGATACGTTGCAAACGTATCTATAATTTTCGATGCTCCATGCTTGTTTTACACCAATTCCTCTATGTTTTATGTGCACTTTGCATCATTTTATGACATTTATTGGACTAACCTATCTATAATATCTATAAAGTTGATCCCCACTATCTACATTTAATGTTTGCAAGCTGCTTCCATGATGAGCCACATCATCCGAATAATTGGAACTGTTTGATTAAATTTGAACGCACTAGATTTTCTACCATATATCACATCGTAAGTCTGTAGCATTAAGCCCAACTTTCATTTGCGTGCCCCACGCAAGCTAGGTTGATATATGAAAATAAAACGCATCCCATTAACTTAATTTCCCGGTTGGTGCTCTACCTCCGAATTCTCTTCCCCTTCTTCCATTATGCCAGAGTGCTAACTGTCGATGACCTCTCCGCTTCTTGACCCACTACATGCTCCTCCACTTGGTATTTAATCCCCTAGGTGCCCTGGACTCGCCTCGCAAGCCGAATCTCCAGTTCTCCACAGCTCCACTCAACCCTGCCCGACCATAGCGCACACGCCGGGTGCCTCCAGCATCGCTGGGGACGGAGGAGGACCAGAGGGAGAAAGAGCAGTCAGAGGTGAGCGTGAAGACGAGCGCCGCTTGGGTTGAATCAGAGCTCTTTTCCATTGCCCATTGGCGACTGCGTGCGTCATGCCCACCCATCGTGATGTGGCAGCATGCACGGTACACCTCGACGGCTCCCCCAACGAGCACATTGCTAGGTGCAACTCGAAGCAGGCAGCTTATCTTCTAATCGTTACAGGGTAGAAGGTTATTCATTGAGGAAGATTCTCCACCGATTCCCCGTCCTACCGCCACGAAGCTAGCCGAGAGATTTCTAGATTTGTTCTCTCCCCAGCTGGGCAAGATACAACAGAAACTCCAGCACGTGCGTGCAGCGGGTTAAATCCGACGAAGTTCAGAACGCCAACTGATGCAGAGGGTGTCGAGGCACGGCTGAATCAGTAGGTTAAACCGAGTTATTGGAGAAAGATACCAAATTTTCTTTCTGTCTATCCCACACAGGGTGTACTATTTCATTTTGTATTGTCGTTGCGTACGAAGAGTCCATCTGCTGCAGTGAAAAACTGATTTGCACTCATTTGGGTGGCTTTGTATCGATATTACTTCCTAATTTATCTGAACTTTCCTCTTAAAATCACCTTTATTTTTTCTCAAAGTTCCGCGGCAACGCGCGGGGTATCAACTAGTTAACAAGTGCCACAGTGCCAGTTTCTGTTTATTATGTCTGTTTATTGCAGAAAATGTCCAAAATTGAAAGTGCTCGGAAAATTCTGGAAAAATCGTAGAAATTCTAATATACCAGAAGACTCCGGGAGCCAGAAGGGGAGACGGAGATTTGCCACGGGGCAGCCATACCAGGCCCAGGCGCGGGCCCAGGCATGGCCGCGACTGGGGGTGGTATGGGCACCCCGTGCACCCCCTCGCGTCGCCTCTTCACCTATAAGACCCCTCTGACCTAAAAACTCCGCAACATATCACCCTCCGTCCACGAAAAGTTCCGTGGCCGCCTTCATCGCACCAAGTTTTGGGGGACAGAAGTCTCTATTCTGGCACCCTGCCGGGACGGGGAAGTGCCCCCGGAGCCATCGCCATCGACTCCACCGCCTCCACTTCGACTCCATGATGGTTTGTGAGTAGTTCCCGCAAGGACTATGGGTTCTTGGCTGTAGCTATATGGTACTCTCTCCCATGTGCTTCAATACAATGATCTCATGAGCTGCCTTACATGATTGAGATCCATACGATGTAATCGGTGTTGTGTTTGTTGGGATCCGATGGATTGATCATTATGGTTAGTATATCTTATAAGTTTGTGAAGTATTTGTTGCTGCAATATTGTTATGTTTAATGCTTGTCACTAGTGCACGAGTGGCATGATCTTAGATCTAGGCTCTATAATTGTTGCTTAGATTGTATATACAAATTGTATGCACATGTCTTTGTCCGAAACCCGAGGCCCCAAAGTGATCTCGAATTGGGATAACCGGAGGGGATGGCTTTGATATGAGGATCACATGTTTTCACGAAGTGTTAATGCTTTACTCCGGTGCTCTATTAAAAGGAGTACCTTAATTACCAGTAGTTTGCCTTGAGGCCCCGCTGCAAACGTGCTGGTAGGACAAAAGATGTTATGCAAGTTTCTCATTGCGAGCACATATGACTATATATGGAAAACATGCCTACGATATTAATAGACTGGATATTTTGTCTTAATGCTAAATTCAATTATGTCAATTGCCCAGCTGTAATTTGTTCACCCAACACTTGTTATCTGGAGAGTTACCACTAGTGTAGATCGTCGGGAACCCCGGTCCTTTATTTCATCATCATTGCTTTTCAATCAACTGTGTGCTGGGATATTTTCCAGTGCCATCTGCTCTGTGTTACTGCTACTGTTGTGTTACTATTGCTCTCATATTACTGCCGCATCACATTTCCCTATCAACACGCCATCAAAATAGTACCAACTATTTTCTGGCGCCGCATCATATTACCACTGCTTTCACATCACCCTGTTGCTAGTGCTATTCCAGGTGCAGCTGAATTGACAACTCCGATGTGAATGCTTAGAAGTATTCTTTGGCTTCCCTTGTGTCGAATCAACAAATTTTCGTTTTACTTCCCTCGGAGACTGTTGCGATCTCATATACTTATGGGTCATCAATGCCTAGAAAATTTTATGATATGCTTGATTTGCCACCTTTGGAACAATGTTATTTGGATGTTCATCTTGCTGATGTTGCTAAGAAGAAATCTTTGGGGAGAGTTAATAATGTTATTATTATGGTTAATAATAACTTTGTCTCCGTTTATTTTGTTTTTTTGGATATTGAATGCAATGCTTCTTGTCCTATTGTTTTGGGAAGACGTTTTCTTAGAATTGTTGGTGTTGCTATTGCTATGAGAGATGGGATTATTAAATATCAATTCCCACTCAAGAAAGGTATGGAACACTTTCCTAGAAAGAGAATGGAGTTACCTTTTGATTCTATTATTAGGACAAGTTATGGTGTTGATGCTTCTTCACTTGAAAATACTTGAGTCAAACACTTTTCTGGCGCCTAGCTGAAAGGCGTTAAAGAAAATCACTCTTGGGAGATAACCCATGTTTTATTTCTGTAATTTTTCTTTTGTTGAGTCTTGGAAGTTGTTACCTCTGTAATAACCTCTCCTTATCCTTTTTATTTCATTTTTGTGCCAATAATAGCCTCTAATAGGAAGAAAATAAGATTTGGGGAAGTTACTGTCCTGAACCAGATTTTGTGATGTCACCAAAAAAAAATTCGTATTCACTGCCAGGACGTCTTATTGATCTGATAATTTTTTAGCATATGCCCCAGGTTATTATCTAACTTTCGTTAGTTTCGCACTTTTTGATTTGAGCAACAGAGGAGTTTTGAAAAAATAGATATTTACATATTGTTCTGTTTTGACAGATTTCTACCACTATTTGCATTTGCCTCTTAATATTTTTCTTTTTGAGTTCTTTGAGATAAAGAGCTTTATGAAGAAGTTTCTACAGTAGCTAAAGTTTTAATGGATGTTTTACTTATGTTAGAACTGAATCCAAGTAGATTTTGTTATTTTGATTGCACTAATGCTGCTAATGAAAATTGTGCGAAGTTTTGTATGAAGGAAGTTTTCAAGTGTAGGGAAAGAAGAATGATGTGATGAGATGAAGGATGGAAAAAAGCTCAAGCGTCGGTATTGCTCCATATGCTATGTGTTGTTCTTGGAGTGTCTTCATTTTTGTTTTTTTTTTGTTTTGTTTGCAGTAGCATATGGTTGGATCCCAGCTTATTTATTTTGGAGAATGACACACTCCGTTTTCATTGCATAGAACACTCTAGTTTTCACTCTCACTACTAGGAAAAGGCCTATAGGTGGAGGCAAGTGGTGCCGGCGCACCACCTTGGACGTGCGCCGGTGGAACATGTTGCCGGCGCACCAAATAAGAGCCGCGCCGGTGATGGAGGCTTACTGCCGGCGCACAAGCAAAAAAGATGCGCCGGCGATAAATTTCAAAGAGGACCGGACCAGGCCGGAAAAATCGAGCCCTTATCGCCGGCGCACCACCATGTTGTTGCGCCGGTGGTAAGTTTCTTATTGCCGGCGCTGGAGTATAATGGTGCGCCGGCGGTAAGGACAGACCATAATTTTCCCTCTACCCCCCCCCCCGTGGACCGCCTTTTCAGTTTTGAAAAAAATAAAAGAAAATGATAAAAAATTCAAAAAATAAAATCCTTTGAACTGCCCATGTATTATGTAATCTAGCTTTCATCAAAATTGGAAAAATGAATTTCGATATATTATGCAAAATGGCGTCATCTTTCGGTAAAACGGGATTTCTGGTTGCATACGACCTCCGATGAAAAACTTTTTTATATCAAAATCGATCTACTCGAAATTTCCTATTCGAATTCAACGGCCTACGGCCGTTTGGAGAAAAAATGGATTCGTCAAACTCAAAACAGAAACAGGACTTTTTTCAATTTAAGATTTGGGAGAAAAAAAGAAAAAAATACCCCGTGCGCACCACCCTACTTGGTGCGCCGGCAGTAACTCCACACTATATAGTCAAGCCGGCCCTCATCCCTCTTCTCCTTCCTCACTTCTTCCCCTTCTTCTCTTTCCCTCCTACTCTTCTCCTTGCAATACTCACGCCGATGGCCTCCGAAGACGACTACTACTCCGGTGACCTCCTCCTACTCCGGTGACCTCCACCTACTCCGGTGAACTCCTCCTCCTCCGGTAACCTCCTCCACCTCGGGACTCTACCTCCATCTCCGTCTTCTCCTTCTCCTCTTCCACCACCTTCACCTCCGGCCATCTTCTCCTCCTCCTCCTCCTCCTCTTCCTAAACCACCACCACCTCCGGCCTCCTCCTCCTCCTCCTCCTCCTAAACTACCACCTCCGGCCTCATTCTCTTCCTCCTACACCGGTGCGGCAACGACGACACGGCAACGCACGGCCACTGTTTTTAAGGTCCCGAGCTAGATGAACCCGAGCTAGATGAACCCGAGCTAGATCCAGATCTAGATCTAGATCTAGATCTGGCTTTTTTTTGAATTTCGAAAAACATACCGCCGGTGCACCGGGCCCGGTTCGCCGGGGATAATTCATCTTACTGCTAGCGCACCTGCTGGTGCGCCGGCGGTAACTCATTACCACCGGCGCGTTCCCACCGGCGGGCTCGTGGTGCGCCGGCAATAGCCGTTTTTGGTGCGCCGGCAATAAGGCTTTTCCTAGTAGTGTCTTATTGTTCTGCGTGTGTTCTCTTTTGTAGTACTGCATTTAGCTCTGGTTTTCCACTCGTATTTTGTTCAGAGCTTGTTAGTTTCCTTTAGTTAGGTATGATTAGCTCTCTGGTCTTTATTGATTGTTATCTATGAGAGTTGTTTCAGATAAATTGATTGGTGTTGGAGACGAGTAAAATGTTTCATGCTTATAGTATTGCAAAAAGGAAGCTTCTTTACACTGTGGCTTCGACTTTAGCATGTCATGTTAGATGTTATTTTAATTATATGCTTTGTAGTTATTGTTGTAGCATGACTTGTCTCAAATAGCTCAGGGTGCTTAATGTGCCATTGAAAGAATCATGTGTTGTTTCCATCATACAAAAGCATAATATTGTGGTATTCTCCCTTGATGCTTTATTGAATTGACTTGGCACATGCTGACACATGTTACGACTACAAACAAGTAACCTTAAGCCTCTATGATCATTTAGTTTTTGACTTGTAATATCCCTTTATTCTTTGATTAATAATGTTTTGTCGCTATGCATGATTATGGCCATTATTGCTCTCTTAGTTGGTCGCTCCTAGTCTTTTGCTAGCATTCACTTGTACTGAGTATGAGCGCTACTCGTGCATCCAACTCCCAAAAACCAAAGTTTCCAATTGTGTCCACCATACCTACCTATATATGGTATTTCACCGTGATTGCGCGTAATTAACACGTCCGTTGGGAACCCCAAGAGGAAGGTATGATGCGCACAGCAGCAAGTTTTCCCTCAGAAAGAAACCAAGGTATATCGAACCAGGAGTAGCCAAGAAGCACGTTGAACGTTGATGGCAGCGGGATGTAGTGCGGCGCAACACTAGGGATTCCGGCGCCAACGTGGAACCTGCACAACACAACCAAAGTACTTTGCCCCAACGAAACAGTGAGGTTGTCTATCTCACCGGCTTGCTGTAACAAAGGATTAGATGTATAGTGTGGATGATGATTGTTTGCGTAAAAACAGTAGAACAAGTATTGCAGTAGATTGTATTCAATGTAAAAGAATGGACCGGGGTCCATAGTTCACTAGAGGTGTCTCTCCCATAAGATAAATAGCATGTTGGGTGAACAAATTACAGTCGGGCAATTGACAAATAGAGAGGGCATGACCATGCACATACATGATATGATGAGTATTGTGAGATTTAATTGGGCATTACGACAAAGTACATAGACCGCTATCCAAGCATGCATCTATGCCTAAAAAGTCCACCTTCAGAGTTATCATCCGAACCCCTTCCAGTATTAAGTTGCAAACAACGGACAATTGCATTAAGTATGGTGCGTAATGTAATCAATAACTACATCCTCGGGCATAGCATCAATGTTTTATCCCTAGTGGCAACAAGCACATCCACAACCTTAGAACTTTCTCGTCATCGTCCCGCATTTAATGGAGGCATGAACCCACTATCGAGCATAAATACTCCCTCTTGGAGTTAAGAGTAAAAACTTGGCCAGAGCCTCTACTAATAACGGAGAGCATGCAAGATCATAAACAACACATAGGTAATAGATTGATAATCAACATAACATAGTATTCTCTATCCATCGGATCCCGACAAACTCAACATATAGCATTACAGATAGATGATCTTGATCATGTTAGGCAGCTCACAAGATCCGACAATGAAGCACATAAGGAGAAGACGACCATCTACCTACTTCTATGGACCCATAGTCCAGGGGTGAACTACTCACACATCACTCCGGAGGCGACCATGGTGGTGAAGAGTCCTCCGGGAGATGATTCCCCTCTCCGGCAGGGTGCCGGAGGCGATCTCCTGAATCCCCGAGATGGGATTGGCGGCGGCGGCGTCTCTGGAAGGTTTTCCGTATCGTGGCTCTTGGTACTGGGGGTTTCGCGACGAAGACTATATGTAGGCGGAAGGGCAGGTAAAGGGGCGTCACGAGGGGCCCACACAACAGGCCGGCGCGGCCAGGGCTTGGGCCGCGCCGCCCGGGTGTGTCGCCACCTCGTGGCCCCACTTCGACTCTCCATCGGACTTCTGGAAGCTTCGTGCAAAAATAGGCCCCTGGGCGTTGATTTCGTCCAATTCCGAGAATATTTCCTTACTAGGATTTCTGAAACCAAAAACAGCAGAAAACAGCAACTGGCTCTTCGGCATCTCGTTAATAGGTTAGTGCCGGAAAATGCATAAATACGACATAAAGTATGCATAAAACATGTAGATATCATCAATAATGTGGCATGGAACATAAGAAATTATCGATACGTCGGAGACGTATCACACCGCCACTCCAAAGTGAATTATTTGTCTGCTACCTTTCAACCTTCAAAAATTATTACATGTTTTGTGTTCCTGTTTTAGCTCACGAGGAACTGTTGAATGCTTTATTATCTCTTTCATGTTTATATTGGCTTCACACCTTGACTAGCATGCATAATGTGATAGTCCTTAATATTGAAAAAAGAGCAGGAAAGCGGGTGCCCAGCCCACTAAAATATAAATTGAACCAATAACCAAAATCTCCTAACACTATGTTACTTGAGAAATCATGAACTTAGCTTGTTCAAACAAAGTAGAGGGGGGACTTTATTTTTATCTCTATGGGAGCCGCTCTTGAAGCAATTAAACATGAAAGGATGATAGATCATTTGATGCCATTCGTTGACATAGACATACATACCTCTCAAAATATATTTTCAACACCTCTATTGTATTCAAAATAAAAAGCTCTAACACATGAGTAATCTTGCTTCCCTCTGTGCAGGGCCTTTCTTTTACTTTTATGTTGAGGCTTCATCTTCTAACTTTATGCACCAATTAAGAGAGCATAGTTTTCATTTTGAGTATATTGTGCATAGTCCCAAAATCTCTTATTGATTGATTCATGATTATGTTATTGCTTGTTCTCAAATTATTTGTATCTAGTCACCCTTTGAACTTTAAAGGTGTCCTGACATTTATGTTTTGCTATTCCATAAAGTAGTAGTTGAATACCACTTTGCTATGTTTTCTCTATGCTCAAAAACAAACAGTTGCTTTCAGTGCATTATTATTCATGATCTTTTCTTTGAGTTACTTCTCATGTTGTAACATAGTTGCTAAGTTCTATTATTAGAATTATATCTATCATGCCTATATGTTTAGAGTACTTTGATCCCTGCTCACAATGCTTTTACAATAACTTGACCAAGATTATGTTGGTTGCATGTAACCTCAAAAATTATTTTTTTATCACTTACCTACTCGAGGATGAGCAGGAGTGAAGCTTGGGGATGCTGATATGTTGCAAACTGTTGACGTCAGAAACCCCCTGGCGGGCAGAGACGGGCAACACCGTAGAGCCGGGAACAACTAGGGCTGCGGCTGGCCCCAGTCCCTCAGAGCGACGGCCCGCAAAGCCTCCTGGTTGCACGCGCCGATGTTTATCACAAGGGCGTGCCACCTGACCTATACCTGGTCAGGAAGGTGTGGATGATGCCTCGCTTAGTTTCCTGCAGGGCACACACGTAAACGTTAAATACGAGCCTCGATCGGCTCTCGAGTTATCCTCGTGAATCGGCTCAAAGAGCCGATCCACCCATGATTCAGACGAGGTGTCCGAATATATGGTGGTCCTGCTTGATCAAGGTAAAGCTAATGAGATCTACGATGATGTAGGGTTTTCACCGCATAATCGGATCGTCCTACTCCAGGTTGGGCCTCGCGGCCACGCACGGTGATCGTAAGCCGATCCTAAACAAGGCCTAAAAACCAACACGAGGTTGATCCCCGGAACATCCTGCTTAGGGCCAACGAACGACACCCTACGTGCCGCTGGATCCTCCCCCTTTGTAAGGCCTAACTATTGCAGATATTAAACTAATCCTTGTAGAACAAGGAGTAATCGTAACGGATCAGATCTACTAAACTATGATCAAGCGGGTGCCGCCCCTACACCTAAGATAGGTGTAAGGGCGGCTAGACATGCAAGGGTTGCACTACGAAAGCATGTAATATGAAGAACAATGCTAACCCTAACATGTCTAAGATAACTACGTTGCTCGCCATCAAAAAGGCTTCGATACGAGAAACGCATGAACAACGTAGGCAGGCTTAAGCTGCCTAGATCGCAAGATGCGATCTAGGCAGCATGATGCTTACCGGTAGAAACCCTCGAGACGAAGGGGTTGGCGATGCGCCGAGATTTGTTTGTGGTTGAACGTTGGTTGTTGTTTATTCCATAAACCCTAGGTACATATTTATAGTCCAGACGGACTTTCTAATGTGGGCGTGCACTAAACCGTACACGAGATAAACTCTAACTTTTAATCTAGATACAAACTATTATAATTAAAGACACATGGGCAATCTGGCCCAATTTCACCGAGCAAGGCCGCTTCAAAGATCTTCAACGTGTAATCTTCCAAGCCCATCCTGATCGCGGCCCACCTCCTGATTTGGCCAGAATCTGGTGATAACACATGCCCCCCTGGTTTTGGAAATGACATTTCCAAAATCATTATGCTCTTCTTTCGTCGGGTCATGTCGTGGCAGAACCGTTGCAGTATCCTTTACCATGATGTCTTGCTCCTCGCTTTTTTGCAAAACTTGATAATTTTAGCACCATTTCCTTGGACACCGCAATGGTTTTAAATCCCCCATTAGGCTTCTCCTTATTAAACTGCGCCGAATGACTCCTCCTCCTCCACTGGATACCCGCCGGCGAAGCGCCTCCGTGTCTGGGCAGATAGTAAAGCTGACTATGACGACGCAGAGGAAGAAGCTCCGGTCGAAGACTGGAGCAATAGTGATGAGGAGTTCTCCAGAAGAGCGCTGGTGACAGCTACGATACCGACGACGAGGGCAGCGAGGATTAGTGACATAGCATCAGTAGTTATGCGAGCAATCGGCTCTTCTTGAGCAATCGGCTCTTCATTAAAAACCCTCCTTTGTCAATGAAGAAGCGTTTCCAGTCAATGGTTTTGCCGATAGTCAAAGTCACACAACCTTCAAAAAAGAACTGATGGCATCGCATCGGTCTCTATCATAAAAACACTGGTAACGTCGACCTAGCCACCCTTCCAAACGGTAACCCGCGACCTCCATCTGAAAAGGCAAAGTCAGATCCCCAAATCGCCGCCTGAGCAGTTCCAATCCAACAACCACCTACACAGATCTTGACCGCGCCGCCCCCAACTCCTTCAACGCATCTCATGGCGGAGTCATCCAATACCGATACCACGGCTTCCGGACTGAAGGTAATCCTCAACCTCCTCTCGCCGTTTGACTTGACATGGGATTAATGGCAAACACCTGAATTAATGCCTCGCTCCGCTACTAATTTAGGTTTCAGACATTCTTCTCGCCACATCCTTCTCTCGCAAATTCGATGTGCCTCGGTCCTCGTTCTTCGAGAGTCCTGCCTCGTTAATTTCGTGCGAAGCTAACGGAATCCCCTTCGTGAGCCGAACCTAGATCTGACTTCCGGGCCGACCGCCCGCGAGCCCGGCCTAATCCTCCCGAAGGTTGGGTGGCATGGTACAATAGGGTATCAAAATCCCACTATGCCACTTGGGAAACCATAGGGATAGCCGATGCCCTGTCATTATCGCTATCTCCTCTTGAGAAGAATGAGAACATCCTGAAAACCATCGGCTACTTCTGGTCTGATGCACTGAACTGCTTCATGTTTGGTCATGGCCCTATGACCCCGACCCTGCTGGATGTGGCCATGATCACAGGGCTAGACATTGCATCCCCCAGCCCTTCTGCATTCAAGCTGCCAAAAGTCCCTTTCACTCTCTCCTCTAAAAAAAGTGTACCAGCTGGGCGCCTATCTCAATCGCTATATGAAAACCAAAGGCCCCGTGACGAGAGGGAGCACACGGCCTTCCTGAATTTCTCGGCTGGAGCACTTCATATTCTCGCGGTCCATCACTTGCTCCCACCAAGAATTACCTCTCCCCGGCCTATGAACTTGCTAAAGGCACCCAACTCGGCCTAGGCAAACTATTTCTTGGAGAGATTTATCGATCCCTTCAACCGATGTCCGTCAAACTGTTCTCTCGCAAGACAGCTTAAAACCGGCGGCCCTCGGTGGTTCATTCGGTTGTGGGCCCAACTATACTTCCAAAACCAAATCCCGGACTTCCCATCGCTGACCACCCGCACCTTTCCGGATGTAAATGGAAAGGAAATTCGATGCACCAGCTACGGCCAAGCCCCGTATGGTCTCCCGGGCAGCAGGCTGATCCCCAAGGAAGCAGCGAGGGTGGTTTAAGATTTTCTTCCAAGGTTTGGACAACCCCTGTTCCACCCTTACACCGAATCGGCAAATTTTGAAAACCCCGTCTCTTTCCGATTGGATGACTTTGCCGATGACGCCAGCACACAGCACTTGTACTCCCTCATGATTCGTCCTTGCTTCCTCCCTGTTGGCATGAGTACCTCGAACCGGATCATCAAGCCCGGTTATGAGTGTTATCAACCAGTAGTAGCAGCTCGACAGCTTGGTCTCGGACAGGTGCCTCCACACTTCTTCTTACACCACCTGACAGCAAGTAGAGCTGAACTGCCTGACATCCTCACTGCCCAAAGGTGCTATACCTTCTTCGACGCTTTGGCCATACCAATTCCCCATGACCTCCGTTTCTCCTTCACTACCGATGGTTTTGAAACTTGGTGGTCTATGTGGAAGACCCACGTCTTCAGGAGGGCCCTAGGACCGCTGCTGAAAGAGCTTGACGCCGAGTATGATCCCCCTGCAGACCAGGTACCGTCACTTAAGCATTTCTTGTAACTGCCTTATGGTGATTGTCTGTGACCTGACTCTTTCTCCTAGCAGCACCAAGATGGCCCGGCTCCCACACAAGCCGACGGTTCCCCTTTCGTATTTCTTCCTCCGGCACCAGTGGTTCTCTTCTGCCAGAGCTCGCCACCCCTGAAGAAAGTCATAATGCAGAGTCAGCCGATTTCACCGAAATCGGCTCCCAAGAGTAGAGCATCTTCAGGGCCAGTTGCCCCCCGAGCCTCGACTCAGGCGAGGACGGCGGTGAGGAAGGTGGCGGCCAGGAAAACCCTGAAGCGTAAAGCTCCGGCCCAAGAAAGCTTGCGTGTAAGTTGGTTCAGACCCTGTAGGCGCTTGTCCGCTTTCAAAAAATTTGTTTATAACACGCTTGTATCCTTTCCTACAGGCCTCCACTGAAGGATCCTCCAGCGGGGCCGAAGAAACCAGCCAGGGGGACTCGAGCTCGGGTAATTCCGAGAGGTCCACCACCCAGAGCCAGACGGCTTCGCCAGCGCCGGCTTCCAAGAAAAGGTCGATCACTGAACCCCCTGCCCCCCAGGCCCCGACCAGATCGGGGTTACGCACGAAGCACCGCTGTGTCAAAAGGGCTCGTAAGAACCCACGAGCCTCTTCATCAAGCCAGGAGGTCTCAAATGTAATTACCTTCTTGGTCACACTTTCATGCTATCCCGTCGTCATTTGGATCGGCTAATCACTTCTTCTTGCAGGCCGCGGAAACTTCTAGCGGAGACGTTGAGGAGGTACCGATGCCGTCTGCTACCCTGGATCTAGCTACCTCGACGATAGCGGCTGCCCAAGTGGCTAACCCATCCGAGTCCGCAGAAAAGCCGATTGTTACTGTGTCGGCTGTTCCTTCTTCCTTGGGAGAGGTATGTCTCCCCTCCTTGGCTCTATCAATTCCCCCATTGCCTGCTAAACTCACTTTGTCTACCCTATCAGGGCTGTGATCTCTCGAGCTTGCTTACGTTCGACCCAGAATCCATCGAACCAACTTCTTCCAAGGCAAGTGGAGAGCCGAACCCTAGTACGGTCCGTGGTCCACTCCAGCGTCTCAAAGACTTGCTTTCTGCCTCGACTGAGACTCTGATTGAAAATTCCGAGGAAGCCAAAGGCATCCTCGAGGAAATCCAGCCTCATCTCCCTATGACCCTGCAAGTGAAGCTCTGGCCCGCTGTTACCTTGTCGGTCTTCAAGTCAAGGGTGCAATCGGCTCGCCAAAGGATTACTCTTCGCCACTCCCAACTTCCGCTGAGAGCCGATATTGCCGAAAAGTGCCGACGGCTCAATGAGAAGAAGGCTGCTCTGGACGCCAAGACGGACACTTCTGCCACTCGCGCCGAACTCGATACCCTGCGCAAGGAGCTGGAGAATCTTGAAGAGAGGGTAAAGGTGACCAAACAGCTCATCCAAGACAAGGAAGCCCTTGTTGCCCACTCTCAAGACGAAGCAAGAGGCCTCACAGCCGATCTGAAGACCGATCCGGCTGAAATCCGTACCCTGAGCAATCAGCTGGTGACGGGTAAGGACGAGGATGACCAGGCTGAGATTGCTGAGGCAGATCGCATCCGTGTTGACGCCGTTCTCGCCCTCGGCGTGTTTCTTCAGTAGGGCCTTCAGAGACAGATTTGCTGGGTCTTTCTGAACTTGCTACACTTGTACTTGCTAATAATTTTTTTTTTCTTTTTTTTTTTACTGGCCGATTTTCCATCGGCTCCTGACATTTTCTCACCCATGCGACTGTCTGCTGATCATATGCCTCCCCCGAGCCGAATCTGTCAGGTGACTGCAGATATCGGCTTTATATTATGCCAAGGGACTGTACTCGTACGCCGGTTCCGTTGGGATTCGTGTGGCCGGCGTGGCCGTTGTTCGTTAGATCGAAGTGCCCCATGAAGGTTTCGTAATATCCCTCGTGTAATCCTGGGGCACCAGGCTCCGTCGGGAGGACGAGCATCGTGTTCGTACCAGCCGATGCCTCGTCATCGGCTCTCCTTTACTCGGTGTCCCACCGGGCGTGCCAGAATGTGTTGACGTCAGAAACCCCCTGGCGGGCAGAGACGGGCAACACCGTAGAGCCGGGAACAACTAGGGCTGCGGCTGGCCCCAGTCCCTCAGAGCGACGGCCCGCAAAGCCTCCCTGGTCGCACGCGCCGATGTTTATCACAAGGGCGTGCCACCCGACCTATACCTGGTCGGGAAGGTGTGGATGATGCCTCGCTTAGTTTCCTGCAGGGCACACACGTAAACGTTAAATACGAGCCTCGATCGGCTCTCGGGTTATCCCGTGAATCGGCTCAAAGAGCCGATCCACCCATGATTCGGACGAGGTGTCCGAATATATGGTGGTCCTGCTTGATCAAGGTAAAGCTAATGAGATCTACGACGATGTAGGGTTTTCACCGCATAATCGGATCGTCCTACTCCGAGTTGGGCCTCGCGGCCACGCACGGTGATCGTAAGCCAATCCTAAACAAGGCCTAAAAACCAACACGAGGTTGATCCCCGGAACATCCCGCTTAGGGCCAACGAACGACACCCTACGTGCCGCTGGATCCTCCCCCCTTTGTAAGGCCTAACTATTGCGGATATTAAACTAATCCTTGTAGAACAAGGAGTAATCGTAACGGATCAGATCTACTAAACTATGATCAAGCGGGGTGCCGCCCCTACACCTAAGATAGGTGTAAGGGCGGCTAGACATGCAAGGGTTGCACTACGAAAGCATGTAATATGAAGAACAATGCTAACCCTAACATGTCTAAGATAACTATGTTGCTCGCCATCAAAAAGGCTTCAGTACGAGCAACGCATGAACAACGTGGGCAGGCTTGTGCTGCCTAGATCGCAAGATGCGATCTAGGCAGCATGATGCTTACCGGTAGAAACCCTCGAGACGAAGGGGTTGGCGATGCGCCGAGATTTGTTTGTGGTTGAACGTTGGTTGTTGTTTATTCCATAAACCCTAGGTACATATTTATAGTCCAGCGGACTTTCTAATGTGGGCGTGCACTAAACCGTACACGAGATAAACTCTAACTTTTAATCTAGATACAAACTATTATAATTAAAGACACATGGGCAATCTGGCCCAATTTCACCGAGCAAGGCCGCTTCAAAGATCTTCAACGTGTAATCTTCCAAGCCCATCCTGATCGCGGCCCACCTCCTGATTTGGCCAAAATCTGGTGATAACACAAACGTATCTATAATTTTTGATGCTCCATGCATGTTTTACACCAATTTCTATATGTTTTGTTTACACTTCATGGCACTTTTATGCATTTTCTGGAACTAACCTATTGACAAGATGCCACAGTGCTATAATTTTTTATAAGCAGGAGTTAAGCTTGGGGATGCTGATACGTTGCAAACGTATCTATAATTTTTGATGCTCCATGCATGTTTTACACCAATTTCTATATGTTTTGTTTACACTTCGTGACACTTTTATGCATTTTCTGGAACTAACCTATTGACAAGATGCCACAGTGCTAGTTCATGTTTTCTGCTATTTTTGTATTTCAGAAAAGTTGTACGGGAAATATTCTCGGAATTGGACAAAACAAAAACTGAAGTTCCTATTTTACTGTGACGAAGACGGAGTCCAGAGGAGAGACGGAGACGAGCCAGGAGGCGGCCACGCCATGCCTAGGTGCAGGCCACCCCTGGCCGCGCCTAAGGTTGGTGTGGGTCCCTCGGGCGCCCACCGACCTCTCCCTTCCGCCTATAAATTCATCTGATCGGAAAAAACCTAAAGACCCGAGCCTCCATCCATGAAAAGTTCCGTTGCCGCCGTCATCGTCGACCCTAGCTCGGGAGGGTTCTGAAGCTCTTCCCGGCACCCTGCCGGAGAGGGAGATCATCATCAGAGGCCTCTACATCGCCATGCCCGCCTCTGAAGTGATGCGTGAGTAGTTCTTCTCTGGACTACGGGTCCATAGCAGTAGCTAGATGGTTGTTTTCTCCAATTTATGCTTCATGTTTAGATCTTGTGAGCTGCCTATCATGATCAAGATCATCTTTATGTAATGCTACATGTTGTGTTTGCTATGATCCGATGAATATTGAATATTATGGTTGAGATTGATTATATACTTTTCATATGTTATTTGTGATCTTGCATGCTCTCTGTTGCTAGTAGATGCTCTGGCCAAGTATGTGCTTGTGATTCTAAGAGGGAGTATTTATGCTCGATAGTGGGTTCATGCCTCTAGTAATCTGGGAGAGTGACAATAACTTCTAAGGTTGTAGATGTGTTGTTGCTACTAGGGAAAAAACAACAATGTTTACTTTACACACTTTACTTAATGCAATAATCCGCTGCTTGCAACTTAATACTGAAAGGGGTGCGGATGCTAACCGGAAGGTGGATTATTAGTCATAGACGCAGTTGGATTACGGTCTATGTATCTTATGGTAATGCCCAAATGAATCTCATAGTAATCATCTTGTCATGTATGGTCTTTATTATGTCAATTGCTCAGTTGTAATTTGTTCACCCATCACGTTATTTATCTTTATGGAAAGACACCTCTAGTGAACTGTGGACTCCGGTCCTTTCTTTTACACTGCAAATACCTGTTATTTTTATTGCCAATTCCCACGGCAACAACTTTTTTTTATTTCACTGCAAACAAACATCTCTTTCCACACTATACGTTTAATCCTTTGTTTTCAGCAAAACCGGTAAGATTGACAACCTCACCGTAAGTTGGGCCAAAGTATTCTGGTTGTGTTGTGTGCAGGTTCCACGTTGTTGCTGACACCGGTAGTGCTCCTTGCCAAAGTCATCTAGCAACACCTTCAAAAGTGATTTCTTTCTCCTATTGGTCGACTAAACCTTGGTTTCTTACTGAGGGAAAACTCTCTATTGTGCTCATCATCCCTTCCTCTTGGAGTTCCCCAATGGTGTGCTTTGCACAACATCAAGTGAATCGCAGTAGTACCGGTTGAGGTACCGATCAAGTATTGCATCTTTATTCCAAATTACGGTAGTTCCGCACCCAGTACCGCTTAGGTACCGCAAGGGATTTGAGGGGCCCTATAAAAGGGGTCCTTCTTCCCCATCCCGGGTTAGCTCTTCCACATCCATTCTCTCTCCTCCATTGTTGACCTTGAAGAGCTTGTTCACCTCTTGATCTCCCCACTATTCGTTGCATCTTTTTGGGGGAAAGGAGAGAGGAGATCTAGATCTAGTGCTCCACCAAGTGAATCCCTCTCCATGTGAGGGGATCTTGCTAGATCTAGATCTTGGAGTAATTTGGTGTTCCTCATACTATTTGTTCTTCCTCCCTTGTTCCCCAATAGCTTTTGTAGCATTGTTCGAATTTAGGAGAGAATAACTCTGCATCTTAGTGGTGTTCTTAGCAATTGCATTAGGTGCATCGGTTTGGGTTACCTTCGGGGTTTCGGTCTTGTGTGAGTTCGTGTGTGTGCTCCCTCTAGGGTTCTTGGAATCCTAGAGGGCTTGTTGACCTTGGTGGTGTTGTAGCCTTCGTGGCCTTGTCGCCTTTGTGGCGTAGTAGACTTCATGGCATTGTATCCTTTGTTGCCTTGTCGACTTTGTGGTGTGGTACCCTTTGTGGCGTTGGAGCCTTTGTGGCCTTGTACCCTGATGACGCGTGAAGCACACGTCCGTTGGGAACCCCAAGAGGAAGGTGTGATGCGTGCAGCAGCATGTTTCCCTCAGTAAGAAACAGAGGTTATCGAACCAGTAGAAGATGAAGGCCACGTGAAGGTTGTTGGTGAAGGAGTGTAGTGCGGCGCAACACCAGGGATTCCGGCGCCAACGTGGAACCTGCACAACACAATCACAATACTTTGCCCCAACTTAACAGTGAGGTTGTCAATCTCACCGGCTTGCTGTAAACAAAGGATTAAAAGTATGGTGTGGAGAATGGTGTTTTTTTGCAAAGAACAGCAGAGAACAGAGATTGCAGTAGATTGTATTTCAGATGTAAAAGAATGGACCGGGGTCCACAGTTCACTAGTGGTGTCTCTCCAATAAGATAAATAGCATCTTGGGTGAACAAATTACAGTTGGGAAATTGACAAATAGAGAGGGCATAACAATGCACATACATATCATGATGACTACTATGAGATTTACTTAGGGCATTACGACAAAGAACATAGACCGCTATCCGAGCATGCATCTATGCCTAAAAAGTCCACCTTCGGGTTAGCATCCGCACCCCTTCCAGTATTAAGTTGCAAACAACGGACAATTGCATTAAGTACCGTGCGTAATGTAAACAATACAAATATCCTTAGACAAAGCATTGATGTTTTATCCCTAGTGGCAACAAGCACATCCACAACCTTAGAACTTTCCGTCACATCGTCCCGCATTCAATGGAGGCATGAACCCACTATCGAGCATAAATACTCCCTCTTGGAGTCACACGTATCAACTTGGCCAGAGCCTCTACTAGCAACGGAGAGCATGCAAGATCATAAACAACACATATATGATAGATCAATTAATCAACTTGACATAGTATTCCATATTCATCGGATCCCAACAAACACAACATGTAGCATTACAAATAGATGATCTTGATCATGATAGGCAGCTCACAAGATCTAAACATGATAGCACAAGAGGAGAAGACAACCATCTAGCTATTGCTATGGACCCATAGTCCAAGGATGAACTACTCACGCATCAATCTAGAGGCGGGGATGATGATGTAGAGTCCTCCGGTGATGATTCCCCTCGCCGGCAGGGTGCCGGAGGCGATCTTCAGAATCCCCCGAGATGGGATTGGCGGCGGCAGCGTCTCTGGAACTTTTCTCGTATCGTGGCTCTCGGTAATAGGGTTTTCGTGACGGAGAGATTATATAGGCGAAGGGGCAGAGTCGGGGGACGCTCGAGGGGCCCACTCCATAAGGCGGTGTGGCCAGGGGTGGGGCCGCGCCCCCCTGTGGTGTGGCTGCCTCGTCGCCCCTCTTCGTCTCCTCTTCGGACTTCTGGAAGGCTCCGTGGAAAATAGACCGTGGGCTTTTGTTTCGTCCAATTCCGAGAATATTTCCTGTGTAGGATTTCTGAAACCAAAAACAGCAGAAAATAGGCGCTTCGGCATCTTGTTAACAGGTTAGTGCCGGAAAATGCATAAATGATATAAAGTGTATATAAAACATGTGAGTATTGTGATATAACTGGCATGGAACATAAGAAATTATAGATACGTTTGAGACGTATCAAGCATCCCCAAGCTTAGTTCCTACTCGCCCTCGAGTAGGTAAACGATAAAAAGGATAATTTCTGAAGTGACATGCTACTATCATAATCTTGATCAATACTATTGTAAAGCATATTAGATGAATGAAGTGATTCAAAGCAATGGTAAAGATAATGACTAAACAACTTAATCATATAGCAAAGACTTTTCATGAATAGTACTTTCAAGACAAGCATCAATAAGTCTTGCATAAGAGTTAACTCATAAAGCAATAGATTCTTAATAGAAGGTTTTGAAGCAACACAAAGGAAGATTTAAGTTTCAGCAGTTGCTTTCAACTTTCAACATGTATATCTCATGGATAATTCTCAATACAAAGTAATATGATGAGTGCAAATAAGCAAGTATGTAAGAATCAATGCACACAGTTGACACAAGTGTTTGCTTCTAAGATAGAAAGAAGTAGGTAAACTGACTCAACATAAAGTAAAAGAAAGGCCCTTCGCAGAGGGAAGCAGGGATTACTCATGTGCTAGAGCTTTTTATTTTGAAAACATGGAAACAATTTTATCAAAGGTAGTAATAATTCATATGTGTTATGCATAAAACCTCCTATAAATTGCAAGCCTCATGCATCGAATACCAATAGTGCTCGCACCTTGTCCTAGTTAGCTTGGATTTCCATGGATTATCATTGCATTACATATGTTTCAACCAAGTATCACAAAGGGGTACCTCTATGCCACCTGTACAAAGGTCCAAGGAGATATATTGCATTTGATTTCTCAATTTTGATAGATCTCAACTTGAGGACATCCATACCGGGACAACATAGAAAACAGATAATGGACTCCTCTTTAATGCTTAAGCATTCAACAACAGATAATATACTCATAAGAGATTGAGGATTAATGTCCAAGCTGAAACTTCCACCATGATACATGGCTTTGGTTGGCGGCCCAATGTTCTTCTCTAACAATATGCATACTCAAACCATTTAACTCATGGCAAATCTCCCTTACTTAAGACAAGACGAACATGCATAGCAACTCACATGATATTCAACAAAGGTGTAACAGATTGATGGCGTCCCCAGAAACATGGTTACCGCTCAACAAGCAACTTATAAGAAATAAGATACATAAGCGACATATTCATCACCACAATAGTTTTTTAGGCTACTTTCCCATGAGCTATGTATTGCAAAGACAAGGAATGAAATTTTAAAGGTAGCACGCAAGCAATTTACTTTGGAATGGCAGAAAAATACCACATAGTAGGTAGTTATGGTGGACACAAATGGCATAGGTTTTGGCTCAAGGTTTTGGATGCACGAGAAGAATTCCCTCTCAGTACAAGGCTTTGGCTAGCAAGGTTGTTTGAAGCAAACACAAGTATGAACCGGTACAGCAAAACTTACATAAGAACATATTGCAAGCATTATAAGACACTACACTGTCTTCCTTGTTGTTCAAACACTTTTACCAGATGCTTGAGTCTTCTTGAAATATGCAGGGATGAACCACGGGGGCATCCCCAAGCTTATACTTTTCACTCTTCTTGATCATATTATATCATCCTCCTCTCTTGACCCTTGAAAACTTCCTCCACACCAGACTCAAAACAATCTCATTAGAGGGTTAGTGCATAATCAAAAATTCACATGTTCAGAGAGGACACAATCATTCCCAACACTTCTGGACATTACCCAAGGCTACTGAAAGTTAATGGAGCAAAGAAATCCATTCAACACAGTAAAAGAGGCAATGTGAAATAAAAGGCAGAATCTGTCAAAACAGAACAGTCCGTAAAGATGAATTTTTTCGAGGCACTTAACATGCTCAGATGAAGAAGCTCAAATCGAATGAAAGTTGCGTACATATCTGAGGAACACGCATGAATTTTTACAGAATTTTTAGGTTCTCCTACAGAGAGATCTACTCAAATTCGTGACAGCTAAAAATCTGTTCCTGCGCAGAAATCCAAATCTAGTATCAACTTTACTATCAAAGACTTTACTTGGCACAACAATACAATAAAATAAAGATACAAAGGTATTGCTACAGTAGTAACAAGCACCTTGACTCAAATATAAAACAAAAATTGCGGAAATAAAATAATGGGTTGTCTCCCATAAGCGCTTTTCTTTAACGCCTTTCAGTAAGGCGCATAAAGTGTAAATCAAGTAACATCAAGAGAAGAAGCATTAACATTATTACCAGGGGCTTTGCGCCTATCCTTCTTACTCTTATTCTTACTCTTTGGTCTAGGGAATACCTGACCGCATCCGGGTGTAGAGGTAAAATTTAGAGTGCCTTTTCCCACATCTATGGTTGCTCCCAAGAGTTTCAGCAGGGATCTTCCAAGTGTGATTTGTCCTGTCCCTACACATTCAATAACGAGATAATCAGTGGATACCGTTCTTCCAAGAAAGGTTGTGAACACACCTTCAGCTATCCCCTTAGGAATTATAACAGAATTATCAGTAAGAGTTATTCCTTCTCCACCTTCAGTAAGTCCCCAAAGTGTCAAAGATTCATAGATACTTTTAGGCATAAGGCAAAACTCAGACATAATATCACAACGGGCATAAAAAATTTCACTACAAATAGCAAACTTAATAGTAGGGACCCACATTGAAGGTTCAAAACTTACTGGGACATAATCATAATACTCACGAATCTGGTTGTACCGTTCTTTTAAACAAGATATATTTGTTTCGAGAGTGTTTAATCTATTATGAATGCTAGTAAGAGATGAATCAAAATTATTAGCGGAGCTAGATGATGTAACCGATTTTTTTATGGCATTAAAAGCTTGATCCCCATCGCAGTGAAGGAAATCTCCTCCCACTAAAGCATCCAAAGCATATCTATAGCGAACAATAAGCCCAAAATAAAAGTTACTAAGAAGCAAACTTAGAGTCATTTTAGGTTCAGTTTTACCATAAGAATCAAAAATTCTAGACCAAGCTTCTTTAAAACTTTCCTCACCCCCTTGTTTAAAAGTAAAGATCAGTTCCTCGGGTGACAGAGTAACAAGTACAGGGCTAGACATGATAACAAAATAAATTAAATGCAAGTAACTATTTTTTTTGTGTTTTTGATATAAAGAAAGCAAACAAAACAGAAAATAAAATAAAGCAAGACAATAAACAAAGTAAAGAGATTGGATGTGAGAGACTCCCCTTGCAGCGTGTCATGATCTCCCCGGCAACGGCGCCAGAAATTAGCTTGATTACGCATGAAGCACACGTCCGTTGGGAACCCCAAGAGCAAGGTGTGATGCGTACAACAGCAAGTTTCCTTCCGTAAGAAACCGAGCTTATCGAACCAGTAGGAGATGCAGGCCACGTGAAGGTTGTTGGTGAAGGAGTGTAGTGCGGCGCAACACCAGGGATTCCGGCGCCAACGTGGAACCTGCACAACACAATCAAAATACTTTGCCCCAACTTAACAGTGAGGTTGTCAATCTCACCGGCTTGCTGTAAACAAAGGATTAAACGTATGGTGTGGAGAATGGTGTTTGTTTGCAAAGAACAGCAGAGAACAGAGATTGCAGTAGATTGTATTTCAGATGTAAAAGAATGGACCGGGGTCCACAAGTCACTAGTGGTGTCTCTCCAATAAGATAAATAGCATCTTGGGTGAACAAATTACAGTTGGGCAATTGACAAATAGAGAGGGCATAACAATGCACATACATATCATGATGATTACTATGAGATTTACTTAGGGCATTACGACAAAGAACATAGACCACTATTCAGCATGCATCTATGCCTAA
Source organism: Lolium rigidum (assembly GCF_022539505.1). Taxonomy (NCBI): domain Eukaryota; kingdom Viridiplantae; phylum Streptophyta; class Magnoliopsida; order Poales; family Poaceae; genus Lolium; species Lolium rigidum. The sequence continues at coordinate 25,736,421 of NC_061513.1, read as the reverse complement.
AAAGTCCACCTTCGGGTTAGCATCCGCACCCCTTCCAGTATTAAGTTGCAAACAACAGACAATTGCATTAAGTACTCTGCGTAATGTAAACAATACAAATATCCTTAGACAAAGCATTGATATTTTATCCCTAGTGGCAACAGCACATCCACAACCTTAGAACTTTACATCACTTGTCCCAGATTCAATGGAGGCATGAACCCACTATCGAGCATAAATACTCCCTCTTGGAGTCACAAGTATCAACTTGGCCAGAGCCTCTACTAGCAACGGAGAGCATGCAAGATCATAAACAACACATATATGATAGATCAATTAATCAACTTGACATAGTATTCCATATTCATCGGATCCCAACAAACACAACATGTAGCATTACCAATAGATGATCTTGATCATGATAGGCAGCTCACAAGATCTAAACATGATAGCACAAGAGGAGAAGACAACCATCTAGCTACTGCTATGGACCCATAGTCCAAGGATGAACTACTCATGCATCAATCCGGAGGCGGGCATGATGATGTAGAGTCCTCCGGTGATGATTCCCCTCTCCGGCAGGGTGCCGGAGGCGATCTTCAGAGTCCCCCGAGATGGGATTGGCGGCGGCGGCGTCTCTGGAACTTTTCTCGTATCGTGGCTCTCGGTAATAGGGTTTTCGCGACAGAGAGATTATATAGGCGAAGGGGCAGAGTCGGGGGACGCTCAAGGGGCTCGCCCCATAAGGCGGCGCGGCCAGGGGTGGGGCCGCGCCCCCCTGTGGTGTGGCCGCCTCCTCGCCCCTCTTCGTGTCCTCTTCGGACTTCTGGAAGGCTCCGTGGAAAATAAGACCATGGGCTTTTGTTTCGTCCAATTCTGAGAATATTTCCTGTGTAGTATTTCCTAAACCAAAAACAGCAGAAAACAGGAACTGGCGCTTCGGCATCTTGTTAATAGGTTAGTGCCGGAAAATGCATCAAAATGATATAAAGTGTATATAAAACATGTGAGTATTATCATATAACTAGCATGGAACATAAGAAATTATAGATACGTTTGAGACGTATCATACCCATGCGTGACGCGTTGTAGCCCCTTTGTCGCCTTGTACTTGAGAGCCTCCGGTGTTGTGGAGTTTGCCTCAAGCTTGATACTTGGGTGTTTGCCCCAAGCTTGTACAGGTTCGGTGACCACCCTCAAGGGTCTCTTAGTGGATCGAGGCTTTCCCTTTGGTGGGAAAGGCTCGAGGAGAATATGGTGGCCCTAGCGGCTTATTGGAGTGTCTTTTGCCTCCACACCGCTCCAACAGAGAGTAGCACCTGCAAGGGTGTGAACTTCGGAAAAACATTACCGTCTTCTCGTGCACCGGTTATCTCAACCCGAGTTCCTTTACATATGCGCTTTACATTGTGATAGCCGTCGTGCTTGATGTTCTATATCTAGTTTGCTATCACATTGTTGTTTATCTTTCTTAGCATAGGTTGTTGGTGCACATAGGAAAACCGTAGTTTGTAAACCTTAAGTAGTTTTATTCCGCCTTGTTAAGCCCTCAAGTAGAAGTTTTATAGCCCGCCTATTCACCCCCCCCCCCTCTAGGTGACATCCTTGTACATTCACTTCTTCTACCCAGTTGGGGAAATTCTTACTAGCTTCTTTTATTAACAAACTCACGATCACCCTACCGGACGGTGTGTTGACATGCTACAAGCTCCTTGCGCAACACTATTTGCAGTGTTTTCATTGTTACTTCTCATAAAATTTGCTAGACTGTTAATCAACAATCATGTGTTGTTCTTTATTCTATTCTTTTGTGATTACAAACATGCTAACATACCCATAAATCTGTGCGTTATTCACAATTGTTTTCTGCCGCAACCGACCACCAGCTCTTGGAGGAGCCTTGAGAGAATGCAATAAAGGTCTAATAATGTACTTTCCTTTTGATTTAGGAGTTCCAACATTCAAGCAACGAGTTATCAGATGAGCTAGGTGCACGGGCATCAAAGCAATTGGCCCATTTCTTATTATTAGTGGACAAGCCAGCCCACATGAGCAAAATCTTGATCCACATACATACCTACCTTTACCAAATCTCCAAAATTAATTCTAAAGATTTCTTTAACATTAAATACTGCATATCTTCAATCATTAAAACCTAAAGATTTATGTAATAAATGAGAATCAAACACGTATATCTACCATATAATGAAATTTAATAATATGATTTCTACTCCTATCGAGAATTCAATCCCACCAATTGATTGAATTAATGGCGACCATCAAATTTTTGTGCGCCTCAAAATGCTATAAATATGGATGCACACACAATACAAAACTTCGCATCCAAGCTTCAGAGAATGAAAGAAAGACATGCTATTAGAGCTGCCCTTGTACTTTCATATCTTCTTCTAGTCGTCGGAGGAAAAGATGCAAGAACTACAACACAATGGGAAAATACTAGCCCATTCCTTATGCATCGACAAATTAATAAAACCATTGTGGTAAGAATAAGTATTCATCTTATTTTCTTTAATTATCATTGTTTTAATTTTCTAACGAGTAGAGAAAACATCAAAGTAGATGGAAGGAGAAGATATCTATGATTGCATAGATGTGAATCTACAACCAGCTTTAAGCCACCCATTATTGAAAGACCACAAAATTCAGGTAAATTACTTCCATAAATATATGATTTACAATCATTCATTATACCAAATTTATTTAGATTTATTTTTCAACATAAATGACTTTTAAGTTAACCTATATAGAAGAATGTTACTTAGGTGGAAACTCTGTAGACTAATCCGGAGTATTGTGATAATATTTTGTTCTGACTTACAATTTTTCATTGTGTAGCTTGTTCTACCAACTTTTAGTTTCAAATCGTAAGTGCATATGTTCTTTTTGTATATTCTGATCAAAACATTGAAAGTGAAATGAAGTAGGAGTCGTATGGTATATTTGCTTCATAAATAATGAATAAAACTAGAAATTTTGTATAGATGTGATACTTTATTGGCAATACATACATGATTGTAAGGTGATCAAGTTTTGCTTGTCAAGCAGATGGAACCAAGTTCTTTTCCGATTGGACTGAATGTAAAACCTCTGTTGAGACAAGTTATTTCACAAGCGCATCTGTCTATTTTGGAATGCCCGACAGGAATGGTTCCAATACTGCGTAATAGGAGAAGGGACCAAATATCATCAAAAAAAATCGATATACTGATTAACAAAGATGAAGAACAAGAGGTTGGTTTTCTAATTTTGTTGTTGTAATGATCTTGGTATCCTAGTTTATTATGCAACTAGCACATAGTTGTTTCATGCCTAGTGGTTTTAATAAAATTTCATTTTAGAAGGTTACTCTAGTGCAAAGTCATCTTTGAATGCTAACTTTAAAGATTCTAATGAGGGTTGTAGAAAGATATATTTGGCTAGGGGTCAGAAAATCAATAAATGGTAAATTATATATAATATAAATTTATAAAATATAAAAATCTACAATAAATTTGAAGTTTTGAGTATTATACTGAATCTTATACCTTCACGTAGATATTGGAATAACATAATAATTTATATATTCATGTTCTTTCAATCATATGTGACTGAAGTTTTTTTTGCCATATTTATGTAAGATTTTGTTTAATGGATTTTTAGATACTGGTGGCTCTAACTCTTAGTTGAAAAGGTTAAGTTATACTCATTGATGCCATACACCATACGTAAACTGAATTATCTATATTTGTAGGTGGCCGGAATCAAATACTATGCTGATTTATATGGAGTGCGAGCTACAATAAATGTTTATGAGCCAAAGGTGAAGAATGGTAGCAACGATTCTAGTCAAACGGCGATTCAAATTGATAACGGACCAAGGGGCCATGTAGACAGCATATGTGTTGGTTACGCAGTATCTCCAAGTGCCCATGGTGATAACTTTGCAAGGTTTCATGCTGGTTGGGTAATATATAATACTTTGTTGGATACACATTAAGTTATCAAGTACATAAATTTTATAGTTGCAGTTACAAAAATAATTTGATATAGTTTTTATTTACCTTTGTATGAACTTGGGTCACAGCGTAACGGCAAGTTAAATAAAACATGCTTTGATCACGACTGTCCTGGTTTTGTGCAAATTAGCCACAATGTTGGTCTTGGAGGAAGAGTGCAACCTGTTTCAGTGTACAATGGACCACAATATGTAATAAACATTCTTATCTTCAAGGTACTCCTTTGTTCACCAAATTTTGGATTTCCTAAATATGCTTAAAATGTGCATGCAAATGGTTGTTCTTACTTTTGTATTTGATAGGCATACTAATTTAGATAGTTCACTATGATATACAGTGAGTTACTTAAGATAGTTAAAATATCTTTTGTTTCCTATAATTAATCTAATCCCCGCAAACTATCATTTTTTTTTGAGGTAAAACAGTGGGCAAAAGCCCCCTGCAATTTTTATTGGATTAAAAAAGTATCATAAATGCTTACAAAAGGAGAGAGTGAGGAACTCTCAAAAAAAAGAAAAAAGAAAAGAAAAGAAAAAGAAAAAAGAAATCTAAAGTTAACTAATAGACTGAATCCAAGCTCTGAAGGAATCTACATGTTTCTTTTTCATTCTATACATTAGCAACCCCAGCTCTTGAAAAAAGATTGCTTTCCAGTTATTGAACTTAGAATTTTGGTCTTTGAAAATCTTGTTGTTTCTGACTATCCAGATTCCCCATGCTGACAAAATAATGACTTCCATTGCGAAAGGTAGCTTCATTTTAAATCTCATATCCTCCAGCGCTTCTAGGATAGATAAGCCTCTGTCTCTCTGTGGACAAATGAAGTCCCAACAATTCTTTGCAAAAGGGCAAACCCAAAATAAGTGTACTAGAGTTTCTTCTTCACTACAACTTTGTAATACACACTGATAGGACTGCAACACAAAATTCGTTCTTCTCAATAAATTCCTTGTATTGAGTCTATCATGTAGAAGCAACCAGAAAAAGAATTTATGTTTTGCTTGACATGAAGATTTCCATAGAATGGAGAATATCTTAGGGGCTGGAGATGAACCTATCATAGCTTGATATGCTTTCTTTGATGAGAATTCTGCATTTCCCCAGATGTAAGACCAATTATCTGAATTTCCTTCCTGTATCACTGTAAGGGTGTTCTGACAGACAACTTCTAGGTCCTGAAATTCTTCAAAGGCTTGTTGTGTAAGGGGTAAGTGAAAAAGATCCTCCAAATATTCAGTATGAATCACTCTATGAACAGACCAGTCAGTATGACACACATGTGAGAAATCAACATGAAAATTGATCGAAAAGAGCCTACGAGTTACCAAAAAATAGTGTGGTTCAGTTGGAACATTCAATAATGAAAAATAGTCTTGCTTATAGGGTGCACAATATGTATCTTGGGAGGAATATAAACAAATGCAAGCATTGTAGAATATGGACTTTCAGTTGTACATATTTGACATGATCATATTTGTCCAATCTTATTTGATTCAAAATTTTATTTTTTAGGACCCAAAGACAAAAAACTGGTGGTTGTCTTACGGCGAAGATAACACACCTATTGGATATTGGCCAAGTTCATTATTCACTAGCATTAATAATAAAGGAAATTTTTCATTTTGGGGCGGGACTGTTTCAGGACCGACAGCCTCATCAGATTCCCCACAAATTGGTAGTGGTCATTTTGCCTCCGAAGGATATGGAAAGGCATCTTTTATGCGAAACATTCAAATTGTTGATGAGAACAGCAAGCTTGTTACTCCAAATGAATACAAAGACCGTTATGGCACTAGTGATACAAGGAAATATAGCGTTGATGGTTATAAAGTTAATAAGTATGGTATGCACATGTACTATGGTGGACCAGGCAATTTAGTATGAAAAGCAATGTACTCCCCTAACTAAATAAAGTTGTAATTGTACTACTTGAGTTATTTAGTTATATATTTGTTTGAATTTAATCATGCACTGATATATGTTTCTGGAGGTAGTTGATGAGGGTCAACCTTAAGGGGAGGCCTGATCTTCATAGATTTGTAGGGGTTCTTGGGAAAAGACAGAGAGGGGGTCAATGGACACGAAGAAAAACAGTGAGAGTGAAAAGAACCCTCAATGCATAATACAATAGAAATGCACGATTATAAAAAAAAAATGTCTTATAGAATGTGAAAGGACACTGGCCCAAAACACCAAATCGGATATGATCGCCACACTACCGACATATGTAACTTCTAGATTAGTTTTTTCTGCTTGTGCGATGATGAGTGAATTTTATATCATGTTTTATCTTATCTGTTCTCGTTAGTAGTGTTTAGGTCTTAACATTTTACATCTCTAGCCCGCACCTTCTCAACTTTTTTCACCATGGTCTCTTAAATAAGAAAGTTGATGGATAAACCAATTGAATCAATCATTTTTGGACACAAATAGGCTGATTGAAAGCAATATCTGCCTTCCATACAATTACCTATGAACCTTGGAGTCATGCCAAGGAGGCAGCTCAAAAAACACGGCAACGTATGCTTTGTGACTTGCAGTACGGTGGGACACGCCCATTCTATCCCATCATACCATGTGGTGTTTACACCGCCTCTACAATTATTTTGACGCATGCAATCGGATCACATATTGGACATACAGAGACATCAGAACGACGGAACATCACCTCGGGAAGGGACATGGAGGGGGAACTCTGAACTTGGAGGCTTGGAAATCAATCTTCATCATCATCACCATCTCCTTCACCATCTTTATCACCATCCACTAGTAGAGAGCAACACTATGGACATGGGTCCAAAACCCCATCAAAAATAGAAAAGGGCCCGTTGCCATGAGCCACCTATGGCTAATGGAAGGCCTCTATATATGGCAATGTGAAAAAACCCGATATGCATGTGGTTATGTGGTTTGGGATCGAACCTTCTCGCGATACAATTTGTTTTGGACATTTTAACTCTGGCATGGTGCAAAAAAAGAAAAAAAAAGATGCAGGCAGTCTGCCAACGAAGAAACTACAGATTTGGAAGTGACCAAGTATTTCAAGTCGAGAATAGCTTGATGGCGAACAGTGGCAGAGGTTGGCCCAAAATCCATGGGAGCAAAAGAGAAAAGATGAATGTTAGAGATTAAAAGACAGATATTTTTAATCTAAGTCTAAAAAATATCAGGGATTCCTCCAAGTCGGGGGGGGGGGGGGGCGGTGACCCCCACTCACTTACACATAGGTACCACACTGATGGCGACCACATAGCGTGTAGTGGCATGGCCATTGTGTTGACGTCAGAAACCCACCGGCGGGTAGAGACGTGCAACACCGTAGAGCCGGGAACAACTAAGGGCTGCGGCTGGCCCTAGTCCCTCTGAGCGACGGCCCGCAAAGCCTCCTGGTCGCACGCACCGATGTTTATCACAAGAGCGTGCCACCTGACCTATACCTGGTCGGGGAAGGTGTGGATGATGCCTCGCTTAGTTTCTGCGGGGCACACACGTAAACGTTAAATACGAGCCTCGATCGGCTCTCAGGCTATCCGTGAATCGGCTCAAAGAGCCGATCCACCCATGATTCAGACGAGGTGTCCGAATATATGGTGGTCCTGCTTGATCATGGTGAAGCTAATGAGATCTACGACGATGTGGGGTTTTCACCGCATAATCGGATCGTCCTACTCCAGGTTGGGCCTCGCGGCCACGCACGGTGATCGTAAGCCGATCCTAAACAAGGCCTAAAAACCAACACGAGGTTGATCCTCGGAACATCCTGCTTAGGGCCAACGAACGACACCCTACGTGCCGCTGGATCCTCCCCCCCTTTGTAAGGCCTAACTATTGCAGATATTAAACTAATCCTTGTAGAACAAGGAGTAATCGTAACAGATCAGATCTACTAAACTACGATCAAGCGGGGTGCCGCCCCTACGCCTAAGATAGGCGTAAGGGCGGCTAGACATGCAAGGGTTGCACTACGAAAGCATGCAGCATGAAGAACAATGCTAACCCTAACATGTCTAAGATAACTACGTTGCTCGCCATCAAAAACGCTTTAGTACAAGCAACGCATGAACAACGTAGGCAGGCTTGTGCTGCCTAGATCGCGAGATGCGATCTAGGCAGCATGATGCTTACCGGTAGAAACCCTCGAGACGAAGGGGTTGGCGATGCGCCGAGATTTGTTTGTGGTTGAACGTTGGTTGTTGTTTATTCCATAAACCCTAGATACATATTTATAGTCCAGCGGACTTTCTAATGTGGGCGTGCATCAAACCGTGCACGAGTAAGATTCTATCTCTAAACTAAGATACGATCTAATATGTTACAGATACACGGGCAATTAAGCCCAACTTGGTATAAAAGGCCGATCCACATACTTCTTCTATCTATATATTTCTTCACGTCCATCTCGATCGCGGCCCACCTCTGACTCGGTCAAATTCTGGTGATAACACATTGCCATACTTACGTGAAGCGCCTCACGTCTTGCTCAATATGTAGTCCCATCAACTCAACCAACATGTAATATCCTAGGTTTAGAGGCATGCATTACATGCATGCATAGAAAATCCGGAGAATTCTCGCGCTTTTGTTTAAAACTATCAAAGGGTTGACGTTTCTCTTGCATCGTTGGAATTGAGTTAGTCATCGATGTGAGTGCGAAAAATTTCGATATGACCTTCATGTGTTTTTGGGAGAACAAATTTGAATTAAAATCAAATATGGATAATATGAATTCAAATATAAATTGAATTGAATTTGAATTCCAAACTATAATATGAAATACAACATATAAAAGTAGACACATTTGATAATTCCAAATGAATAAATAATTTAAACTTTATTACAAATATCATTACCCAATTATTTACAAGTCACATAGATAGAAATAGAGAAATATTACAAAAGGAAAATAAAAGAAGTCCTAACTCTAAATCTTCTCAATCTTCCAATCTTCTTTTCCTGCAAAAATAAATAACATAGACAAAAGGAAATGTTGTGTTAAGTTAAAATGTTTGTCTCCACCTTTGGGAAACAATTTTTAGTGTTGGAGACTGTTGCGGTCAGAAACCCACCGGCGAGCAGCGACGGGCAACACAGTAGAGCCGGGAGGCTTCCAGGACTGCGGCTGGCCCTGGTCCCTCGAGCGACGGCCCGCAAAGACTCGGCACGCACGTTCGATGCTGGTGCAAGGGCGTGCCACCTGACCTATACCTGGTCAGGAAGGTGATGGATTTGCTTCGCTTAGTTTCCTGCATGGCATACACGTAAACATTAAATACGAGCCTCGATCGGCTCTCAGGTTGTCCTGTGAATCGGCTCAATGAGCCGATCCACCCATGATCCGTATGAGGTATACGATCACATGGTGGTCCTGCTTGATCAATATAAAGCTTAAGACGACCTACGACGATTTAGGGTTTTCACCACATAATCGGAACATCCTACGCGTGATTGAGCCTGGCAGCCACGCACGGTGATAATAAACCGACCCTAGATGAGGCCTAAAAACTAACATGAAGTTGATCCCCGGAACATCTCATCTAGGGCTAGCAAACTACACCCTACGTGCTACTTGGATCCTTCAACCCGTTTGCAAGGCCTAACTATGCAGATATTAAACTAATCCTTGAAGAACAAGGAGCAATCATAACGGATCGGATCTACTAAATAATGATCAAGCGGGGTGCCGCCCTTACACCTAAGATAGGTGTAAGGGCGGCTAGACGTCTAAGGGTCGCATGGACGAAAGCATATGATACGATGAAACAATGCTAACCCTAACACATCTATGATAACTACGTTGCTCGCCATCAACAAGGCTTCAGCACGAGCAACGCATGAACAATGAATAAACGTTACTCCCTAGATCGCAAGATGCGATCTAGGCAGCATGATGCTTACCCGGAAGAAACCCTCGAAACAAGGGGCTGGCGATGCGCCTAGATTGGTTTGTGATGAACGTGATTGTTGTTTACTTCATAAACCCTAGATACATATTTATAGTCCGTAGACTTTCTAACGTGGGAATAATCCCAACCGTGCACGAGCCAAATTCTATCTAACCGACACGTATCCTACTATATTTACAGATACACGGGCAAACTAGCCCAAACTTTGTATACAAGGCCGATTCATGTATTTCTTCCAGGTATATCCTTCAATCCCATCTTAATCGCGGCCCACCTCTGATCCGGTCAAATTCTGGTGATAACACATGCCCCCCTGGTTTTGGAAGTGACAATTCCAAAATCACTCTGTTTTTCCCTTTCTTCGTCGTGTCAAATCGGGGCAGAACAGAACCGCCATGGTATCCCTTCATCATGATACCTTGCCTTCTCAACTTCTCCGCATGATTTTATGGTTTTGGCACCACATCCTCGGGAACCGCTGCAGCATTGAATCATCTCCACTATATCGCCTCTATTTTAACCGCATCCTGCAGTTCACTTCTTCATCCCCTTCGCATTAGCACTCCAAAAGCCCTCCTCTGCCACCATGTCTTCTTCCTCCTCCGCCTCGTCGGGTCTTTCCTCCCAGTCCTCCCCCTCCCGCGAGCCGACGCCGGAGTGGGACCCGGAGGAGGCCCACGAGGCCAACATTCGCCGCGCCATAGAAGACGGGGACGAGTCCAGTCACGACTTCTCCGTCTGGTCTGAGGACGACAAGTCCTCGACCGACGGGGAAAGTGACCTCCGCTTCCTTGCCGACGGGGAAACGGAGGAGGAGAGCAATGACGATCGCTTCTCCTGGGACGACTTCACCTCCTTCGAGGAGGAGGAGGAGGAGGAGGACGACACCTCCTCCGATGAGCCGCCGGCCAAGCGCTCACGCCCCTGGCCGGGGAACCTCAGCGACTTCGACAGCGACGACGACGCTGACGAGGAGGACGAGGACAACGAGGGCCCTACCGGCGGCCGCGGCAGCAGCGACGACGAGCCAGCCGGGAGTAGCACCGACAGCGGCGACGACGGCGACGACGAGGGCAGCGACGGCCCCTAGATAGGACCCTTAGCATAGGATCAGTAGTAGTAGATGGGGCAATGTATCCCCTGGTACTTCCTTTTGAGAGCAATCAGCTTTTTATGTAAGGAATCCGGTTATTAATGAAAAATTCCCTTTGATTTGATTTTGCCGATTTCCTTTATGCTAATTTAGCCGATTTCCCCTCATACTGACTTTGCCGATTGTCAACTTGGTCAACGCTCAATGAGCCGATGGCAACGCATCAGTCCCTCACAATCTATCCTTCATCTCTTCGACTGATGACTTTGAGATCTGGTGGACAATGTGGAAAATCCATGCCTTCAGGAGAGCCCTAAGACCGTTGCTGAAACAACTTGGGGCTGAAGCTGATACTTCTGCAGAACAGGCGCCACTTTCTCGCAAATCTCCTCGCGATAGTGTCCAGTGATGTTTTATAACCCTGCTCTGTTTCTTCAGCAACAAGATAGCCCAGAGCCTGTCAATCCCCCTTCAAATTCCTCCCACCAGCTCCAGTGGTCCTCTTCTGCAATAACTCACCACTTTTTTTTTAAAGATTGCGATGCAGAGCTAGCCGATTCCAATAAAATCGGCTCCCAAGAGTAAAGACTCTTCAGGGCCAGCTGCCCCCCGAGTCTCAGTCAGGGCGAGAACAGCAGTGAGAAAAGTAGCTGCCAGGAAAACTTTGAAGGGCAAAAACCCTGCGCCAGCTCCAGAAAGCTTATATGTAAGCTGTTCTATACCCCATCTTGTTCCATTCATCCTCCTAGGCTTTTATAGCGTGTCAGTGTCCATTAATCCTGCTCTTGCCGACCTCGACTGAAGATACCAGCGAGGAAACGCAGTCCAGCCGACGAGGCTCAAACTCGGGCACCTCTGAGGACACCACCACGCAAAAAACAGCCAGATGTGCCACCATCGGCAAGAGTCAATGCACCAAGAGGGCTCAGAAGGATCAGCAAACCCCTTCCTCGAATGTAGCGGCTCTCCAACTCCTCCTAGCTTAGTTCTTGTGCTTTGCTGCCCAGATCGGCTCATCATCTTTTTTGCGGCCTGATGAAACTTCCAGTGGGGACGTCGGGGAAGTTCTGATGCCCTCCAAAACTCTGGAGGTAACAACCTCTGAAGGTGACATCGACCAAGTCGCCACCTTAGCCAAACCCCAGGCAGAGACGCCACAACCGATTGCTTCGCCATTGGCTGTTCCCATGATCATCGGAGAGGTATGCTCCCTTTGTTGGGCTTGCCCTTACCCTGATCTGTAGACTTATGCTGCTTTCTGTTGTTTGTCAGGGCTGTGATCTCTCAGGCTTGCTGTCGTTCGACCCTGAATCTATCGAGCCGGCCCACTCCACAGTACGTGATGAACCGAGCCCCAGCGTCACCGCTGACCAACTCCAATGCCTCAAAGCTCTGCTTTCTTCACCCATTGAGACATTAGTCGAAAACTCTGAGGAAGTGAAGAACACTCTTGAAGAAACCCAGCCTCACGTCCCAGTGACGCTGCAGTTGAAGCTCTGGCCAGTCGTGATGTTGTCTGCTTTCAGGTCAAGGGTGCAGTTGGCTCGTCAGAGAATCGACTCACGCCACACCCACCTCCCGCTTGAACAAGCAACTGGTGACAGGCAAGGATGATGACGACGAGGCCGAGATCGCAGAGGTGGATCACGTCCGTGCTGGTGTACTCCGCGCCTTAGAAACTTTCCTTCAGTAGGGCCTGTGCATGTGGCAGTTTGTGCTTGTAATTCTAGAGTCGATGGCTATGCATCGGCTTTTTATTCTAGAGTCGATGGCTGTACATCGGCTGTGATTTCGCATTTTTTTTACTGGCCGATTTTTCTATCGGCCCCCAATATTTTACTGCACATGTGTCGCACATGTTCATCTGGTTAGGTGCCCCCCGAGCCGAATCTGTCAGGTAACTGCAGATATCGGCTCTGTAGTTAGCCAAGGTACTGTACTTGAACATCGGCACCGTCAGGATCAATGTTGACTTCTTCCAGCTCGTCAGCCGACGTAAACCTGTACCCCCGCGTTCCGCCGCCCGTTAGATCGATGTTGAACATGGGCAGAACGTATGGTGAGGATAATTTTGGCCGATTGCTGGAATCGGCCTCCATGTTGATCGAATTGCTCCATAAAGGTTTACATCTTGGTCTTGTTTCAGTATAACTACGTGACATTCTTGAGACGAGATTATCCCTTTTTATTTCTTGGGGCCGATCACAAGGATCGGCCTTGCCATGTTCGTCCACCGATTTTGCTCTCGTTACACGGACAGGCCGGTGGATAAGACCAGCCTCACCCCGTTTCTCGTCACGTCGATGCGCTCGCAGTCGTCCAAAGTGATGCCTGAGAGTGGCTCTTGGCCTGCCGTCTCCCAAACGTTCATGCCAGCCGTTGAAATCTCGGCTGAGTCATCTGCGTGGACGACCTCTACTTCATCTCCATCCCACTGTATTAAACATTGGTGCATCGTGGATGGAATGCAACAGTTGGCGTGGATCCAATCTCTCCCTAGCAGGACAGCATAGGTGCTCTTGCTGTCGACAATGAAGAATGTCGTAGGGATGGTTTTTCTCCCTATGGTCAGATCCACGTTCAGAACACCTTGCGCTTCAGATGCTTGGCCGTTGAAATCGCTCAGTGTAACGTTGGTCTTGATCAGATCCGAGCTAGAGCGTCCCAACCGTCGTAGCATGGAATATGGCATAATGTTGACTGCCGCTCCGGTGTCCACCAGCATCTTGTTGACAGGCTGCCCATTGATATAACCTCGTAGGTACAGGGCCTTCAGGTGTCTGTAGCTTCTTTCTCGTGGCTTTTCAAAGATAACTGGCCATGGGCCGCAGTCAAGTTGTGCCACAGGTGCTTCGTCCAATCCTAGAGCACTAAACTCCGCTGGGAGGATGAACACCATGTTTGTGCCAGCCGATGTCTCATCATCGTCTTTCCTTTGTTTGGGACGCCACTCTTTCTTTTGTGGTCGACCTTCTTCGTCCAGAGTTCGCTGAATTTTCGCGGCCAGATCAGGCCGTGCCTTCCTTAACGTGTGCAGGTACAACCTTTCAGCTTCCTCCAAACCACGTAGCCGCTGAACCCTACGCTTTTGGGAACGGCTGAGTCCATCAGGGCACCACCTTGGCCGGTGGTACTTATCTTCTTCTTCTTCATCGTCGTCTTCTAGCTCCTCGAGATCTTCCACCCGAGAGGACTCGGCGTACTTGTTCCGAGATGGGAGCGGCCCTAGACGTTTGAATACTGACACGGCTCCTGCACCCTTCTTCTTCTCTCTACATTCTGGGCAGTTGCCGATTGTAGGCAATCGGCTCATTCCTGAATCCCAGCAGTGTCTGAAGAAGGGACAGTCCCAGTGCCTATCCACGTCGTCTTGTTCTCTTGATTTCTCCTTGGCATGGCGCTCATATCTCTCCTCGTCGCGATCATGCCGGCGGTTTCTCCTGGCGTCTCTGCTAGCCAGACGATCTCTTTCGTCATCGTCGTCATATCGCCGGCGTTGGTCGTATTGACTCACGTATTTGTTGAGGAGGTGATCAGAGAGAGGTCGCTGATATCACACATTCTTCACTTCTCCCTCCGTGATGTAGCGCTTGCCATCTTGCCGGAGCCAATCGCGTGGAACGGCTTCCTCTTTGTCCTTGTTATGAGAGCAGCTGCCCTCGTCTCTGTCCTTACCAGAGTGGTGCCCAGGTCCTACCATGTTGATGCTGAACGAGAAACCTGGCTGGCACCTCCCAGGGTAAGTGCACTCCACCATGTTAACGGCGGGGAAGGGGTGCGTGTCGACTTTCATGGCGTACTGGCTAAAAATTAGCCGCCCTTGTTCTATCGCCATTTGGATCTGCTGACGCCACACCCTGCAGTCGTTGGTGGTATGGGTGAACGTGTTATGCCACTTGCAGTATGGCTTTCCGTTCAGCTCTGTGCCGTGGGGATTTTGTGGCCTTCGGGTAACTTCAGTTGCTTCTCCTTAAGTAAGAGGTCGAAAATTTGCTCAGCTTTAGTCACGTCGAATTCAAACCCTCTTGGAGGACCTTGTGGCTTAACCCACTTGCAGGACACGGGGCTTGCCCCCCGAGTCCATTCAGCCACTGCTACCTCTTGATCTCCCGCAGAGCCTTCATCTTCATCTGCTTCAACCAGGACCACCACACCTCTGGGTGGCGCTGTTCATATAATGACAGCTTCTGCACCATATGCGTCAGTGAAGGGTACTCTGCTTGGGAGGCCACATCCTTGATCGATGATGCAAGACCCACCACCGCCAACTCGACTGCTTCTTTTTCAGTCACACGAGCCGAATAGCCTCGGTTCCTAACGATCTGAAGCGCTGGATGTATTCGACACCGTTTCTCCGCGCTTCGTCGCACTTGTGCTAGATCGGCAATGCCAGGCTCGGAAGCCTCTGAGTGATACTGTAGGTGGAACTGTTCTTCCAACTGCTTCCAAGTCCGGATTGAGTCTGGTGGCAGCGACGTGTACCACCCGAAAGCCGATCCTGTGAGGGATTGTGCGAAGAACCTCACACGTAGTTCATCTGATGCTGAGATCGTGCCCAGCTGCGCCAAATATCGGCTCACATGCTCGATTGAGCTGGAGCCATCTGACCCACTAAACTTGGAGAATTCGGGGAGCCGATATTTGGGTGGTAGTGGGATCAAATCGTACTCGTTGGGGTACGGCTTGGAATAGCCGATTGCCCTCCTTTTCGGCACCATGCCGAACTGGTCTCTCAAGATTGTACTGGATCTGATCCGCGGTGATGGCTGCAGGAGTCGAACTCCGAAGATTCGCTGGAGTGGCATACTTAGCCAGCCACGCTTGCTTCTCAAGCTCTGAGCCAACTGCAGGAGTTGAGCTCTGGAGGTTCGTCGGAGTGGCATACTTAGCTAGCCACGTCTGCTTCTCAAGATCTGTTCTAGAAGTTCCTCCTGCTGTTCTAGAAGTCCCTGCTGTTGCAGTCTGGTTTGAGAGTACCCAGCTGCTGCAGTCTGGCACGTATGTGCACGTGTATCCGTGAGGGATCTCCTTAGGCGCCTCATACAAGAACTGGTAATCACTAGGGTCACCACCGATCTTGTAGACGACGTATGCCGGTGAACTCAGCACCTCTGGTGCTGCCAACGCGAACGGCAGCGGTGGTCGGGACTGGAGTGGTATCTCTCCTTGGTGAGTCCCCAGAGCTGGTCCTGATGGAGAATACTGATGGCTCATGATTTCCTGGATCACCCGAAGGGCGACACGCTCCAAAGTGTTCACCAGGCTCTCAGAATGGCGGTGCAGCGAATGAGCTACCATGAAATTAATCTCCTGACGCAGAGACCTGGTGCGTTCTTCTGAAGGGGTAGAGAGGTCCACTCCATCGAGCGCGCCTTCAGGCGAGAACCCCTTCCACCTGATGTCGTGTGAGCGGGTTCTCTGGAAAGAGCCGATGAGGTCGGCTTCGAGGATAGCTTTGACCTCGTCATACTTCTTCTTGAGCTCCTCAGTCAGATCTTCGTACGTGACCGGAGTACCTTCCGCCATCTCAGATGTAGATGGCGATGCAGTTGATATCGAAGATGGTCCCACCGGGCGTGCCAGAATGTGTTGCGGTCAGAAACCCACCGGCGAGCAGCGACGGGCAACACAGTAGAGCCGGGAGGCTTCCAGGACTGCGGCTGGCCCTGGTCCCTCGAGCGACGGCCCGCAAAGACTCGGCACGCACGTCCGATGCTGGTGCAAGGGCGTGCCACCTGACCTATACCTGGTCAGGGAAGGTGATGGATTTGCTTCGCTTAGTTTCCTCCATGGCATACACGTAAACATTAAATACGAGCCTCGATCGGCTCTCGAGTTGTCTCGTGAATCGGCTCAAGGAGCCGATCCACCCATGATCCGTATGAGGTATACGATCACATGGTGGTCCTGCTTGATCAATATAAAGCTTAAGACGACCTACGATGATTTAGGGTTTTCACCACATAATCGGAACATCCTACGCGTGATTGAGCCTGGCAGCCACGCACGGTGATAATAAACCGACCCTAGATGAGGCCTAAAAACCAACATGAAGTTGATCCCCGGAACATCTCATCTAGGGCTAGCAAACTACACCCTACGTGCTACTGGATCCTTCAACCCGTTTGCAAGGCCTAACTATGCAGATATTAAACTAATCCTTGAAGAACAAGGAGCAATCATAACGGATCGGATCTACTAAATAATGATCAAGCGGGGTGCCGCCCTTACACCTAAGATAGGTGTAAGGGCGGCTAGACGTCTAAGGGTCGCATGGACGAAAGCATATGATACAATGAAACAATGCTAACCCTAACACATCTATGATAACTACGTTGCTCGCCATCAACAAGGCTTCAGCACGAGCAACGCATGAACAACGAATAAACGTTACTTCCTAGATCGCAAGATGCGATCTAGGCAGCATGATGCTTACCCGGAAGAAACCCTCGAAACAAGGGGCTGGCGATGCGCCTAGATTGGTTTGTGATGAACGTGATTGTTGTTTATTTCATAAACCCTAGATACATATTTATAGTCCGTAGACTTTCTAACATGGGAATAATCCCAACCGTGCACGAGCCAAATTCTATCTAACCGACACGTATCCTACTATATTTACAGATACACGGGCAAACTAGCCCAAACTTTGTATACAAGACCGATTCATGTATTTCTTCCAGGTATATCCTTCAAGCCCATCTTAATCGCGGCCCACCTCTGATCCGGTCAAATTCTGGTGATAACAGAGACTAGCTAATGTGAATTAGGAACTTGTCCTAATTCCCAAATGGTGATTACAGGGAATATTATATTTAGGCAACATATGGATCAACTAAGCACAGTTAGGGAGAATTTGGATCAATTTGATCATAAGGAAACATCTGACAAGAAGGCAACATTACTTGATCCATATCACAAGAAGGTCAAGCCAACAATTTAATTAATCTCTAGGCAACAAAGCAAACATTTTAAAAATTCTCTCTAATCTTGTAACCTCTGATTTTATATATATAAAAGAAAATATACCGTAGGGGCTTCCCCTACGGTTTCATGATAAAAAAAAAGAAATCATAAAGCCCACATGTTTTCATTGAAGTAATCCACCATTGACATTAAAGCGTCAAGATGAACCAATAGCCCACATATTAAAGTTTAGAGGTATAATGTTAAGCTCACATGCCAGCAGATCAATAGGAGTAATACATATGGCAGTATCAAAAATACATGACAACACTAGATAAGCACAAGCAGGCAAGGAAAACCAACTTGGTCACATGCACAAGTGGGGTCCATTAGTAAGCAACACACTCACAAACTTGCATGGCATAGCTGTTGACACCACAGACAGTAGCTCAGTGCTATAAAAGCAAGGGCATCACAGCCAGCCAAACCATTTGGCTTTGGTTTCACTAAAGCACACCAGCAGTTCCATCACAGTAGCTCGGACAGCAAGAACACCTCATGATCCACAAGAACAACACACTAGATATACCACTAAAATCAACAGCTAGATTTTAGGAGGAAGCAGAAGCAGCGAGGAGGTGCAAGCATGCCACAAGAAGCAAGAAAGTTCAGAATCCAGAAGACCAAGCCTCTCTACAGCAGCAGGTTTCTATACAGCCAAATCCAACTATAACATATAAATTCATCAGTGGTATAGATCACAAGGATCTATCCCAGGTCATATTTGCACTTGTAAATTAATACAAGCATCCATAAGGGTTTGTTTGGGAAATTTTAACATCATCTGATCATGGTTATGATCTTAGCCTAATACATCACTCCACATAATCTACCAACAGCACCCAATCTTGCTAAATGGACATTTCTTCTGTGCACACTTCCAGGAGGTACCACAGAGTGGATTAAACCTAAGAAGATGGCACATGGGCACATTCTGCAAGTAATAAAATAGGCAAATCTCAAACTATAAATCATCAGTTTAAATTGTGAGAGGTGCTTCTCTCAGTCTACGTAGAGATGCCATGCCTGATCATCACAGAGAAATAAGAGCTATGCCATAGTATCTGTTCTTAATACAAATCCAAGCCTTAGCCTTTGCATCATCGGCTAAAGCAAGCATAGGTGTCCATTAAAATCAACTCAAGCATCATTAGAAGCTTGGGATGGACATTTGCATCATCTGGTCATATAGCCCAGATCAATACCTATTTTCTACTCTACACAAGCACCTACAGCACTATATCTTACACCAACATACCATCACCATGTGCTCACTCAATTGTGGCACTACAGGATAATCATGACAGTGAGATAGCACATGGGCACGTATGTAAAGAAAGAAAAGACATTGAATCGCAGCTACAAGATCATCAGTTTAAGAACAAATAAGCCATCAAATAAAGCATCTATAAGCAGCAGATATATGTCCATTGGATGCATCTCAATACACCACCAACACAAGCTTGTCCAGGATCATGTATGCACATGATCTAGGTAGCAGTAACAACAGCCTGGAATTGAAGCACAATTAAAACAACAATATCAAAGCACCATAAGTATGCTTCCAATCTCAGAGACAAACCACCAAGCCCAGCATCAAGTAAACATTGCATATTTTAGTGTATATATAGTTCCGTCAGTAAAAGTAACACAACCAGACACACATGCCAGGGATAGTTAAGCAAGTCCCAAACAGTGACAGTGATGTATATATAAGCATGATGATATAAGAATAAAACTCATCTAATGCTTGCAAGCTAACAACTGAATATTACTGAACCTAACAATCCAGTTTCATCAGAGTAATATCACAACAGGTCACACCCATACTTTGGATGATTAACTCATCCTCAATGAAGCATTACTGCCGCGATAAGCTATAGATTCATAGAGCTGCAGTTACACCACTACCACAGCAAATTCATTTATCAATCAAATAGCATCATACCAATATCGTAATTTGAATTAAGTAGAGCAATAGCTAGACCGCAAGCACATAAGTAGGAATTTTTGGCAGCTCACAACACCAAATCATGGACAGCTAGAGAGAAAGAGAGATATATATATATAGCTCACAGTGAAGTAGAGTAGTAGCCAGAGTCGTTGACGCCGTGGTTGCGTCGTAGCATCGTCCCATCGGCTTCAAGGATGAATTAGTCGCAGCACTACCAGCACATCACCATCTCCACCAGTGCATCAACCACAACCAGCACCATATCACCACCGAGTACACAACCACAGTAGTATAGAGCAAGTAGCAGGGGTGGTCAGGGTTGTCAACAAGGATGACCAAGGGCTCGAGGAGGTAGTCGAGATCGACGAGGAGCTTGAGCCGGCACCAAAGATGGCCGGAGGTGCCAGGGGCGGTCGACATCGACCAGCGCCGTGAGCTGTGGTGACGGAGGGGGTCACAGGGGTTCGATGCAGGGCTGTAGAGAAGCACATCAGAAGGAATCTGGCGGAGGAGGACATGCTAGAGGTCAGCCGACCTGCGGTGGCGCCGGAATCGACCGGTGACGGCCAAAACTGGAGGCGGCTAGGGTTAGTCTGGGGAGCAGGTGTGGACGACAAGGGCGCCGCGGCGAGGGGGTTTTGGTGGAGAAGAAAGATGAGAGGGAGGCGAAGCCTCGTGAGCGAGCGGCGGCGACGGAGACGGCCAGCAATCGGCAAGAGTCGCGGGCGGCGACCACATCATGAACGAGCAGAGAGGAATCAAGGTGGAGGGTCGTGCGTGGGTGACCGAGAGAATGAGAAGAGAGAGTGGGAGGGTTTGGGTCGGTTTGGGTTGACCCCAAACTAGGCCAAGCCGGACCAGTCTTCTTCGGCCGATTTTCTCAGCAGCCCCATGGTCCACAGCCTAACTAACATTTTAGTGTAATTGTTTAGGAAATTCTTTTCAATAAAATCAATACTAGAAAGCAAGCAAATAAATATTCGTTGATACTAGAAAATTTTAAATAGAAAATAATATGTATTCAAAGGTACTTCTTAACTATAATCCAATAGTTCCCACTTATTTCTTTAACGTTATATTTAATTATTCAAAATTCCAACCCTAATAAAATCGCTTAAAATGTGATTCTATAATGGAGGAAAATATCAGAATAATTAATACTCTTTCTCTTCAACTATATTTGATGTTTACTAAATAAAACAAATATACATGCTCATTTTATCTTAAATTCTTACAAGTCCTAGATGCAAATTAAATTGTTCATTCCATGTCTTCACCCTAATACTTATTCTTTTATAATAAATGCGTCTGGTCCAATAGGAAAATGCCAATTTGGGCCGAGAGAGACAAAACCCAGCTCCTGCTCACGTGCAACCAAACGCTATCTCGTCCTGTCCCACGCGGTCCCTTTCTACCAGCCCCACGCGACGCGGGCCCACACGACGCGGCCCCACACGTTAGTACGGAACGGTCAACTAAACGGGAATCCTGCTGTCTGAGCTGCTTCTGCGCGTTTCAAACAAGGACTTGGGGAAAACTGAGGAAAAACTAAGGAGCTGGGGAAAACTGAGCACAACTAAGTACCCGAGGGCACGAAAATAGAAATCCCTATTATTAATGGACAAGCCAGCCCACATGAGCAAAATCTTGGTCCACATACATACCTACCTTTACCAACTTTCCAAAATTAATTCTAAAGATTTCCTTTACATTAAATACTGCATATCTTCAATCATTAAAACCTAAAGATTTATGTAATAAATAAGAATCAAACACTTATATCTACCATATAATGAAATTTAATAATATGATTTCTACTCCTATCGAGAATTCAATCCTTACAATTGAATGAATTAATGGTGACCATCAAATTTTTTTGCGCCTCAAAATGCTATAAATATGGATGCACACACAATACAAAACTTCGCATCCAAGGTTCATAGAATGAAAGAAAGACATGCTATTAGAGCTGCCGTCGTACTTTCATATCTTCTTCTAGTCGCCGGAGGAAAAGATGCAAGAACTACAACACAATGGGAAAATACTAGCCCATTCCTTATGGATCGACAAACTAATAAAACCATTGTGGTAAGAATAAGTATTCATCTTATTTTCTTTAATTATCATTGTTTTCATTTTCTAACAAGCAGAGAAAACATCAAAGTAGATGGAAGGAGAAGATATCTATGATTGCATAGATGTGAATCTACAACCAGCTTTAAGCCAACCATTATTGAAAGACCACAAAATTCAGGTAAATTACTTCCATAAATATATGATTTACAATCATTCATTATACCAAATTTATTTAGATTTATTTTTTCAACATAAATGACTTTTAAGTTAACCTATATAGAAGAATGTTACTTAGGTGGAAACTATGTAGACTAATCCGGATTATTGTGATAATATTTTGTTCTGACTTACAATTTTTCATTGTGTAGCTTGTTCTACCAACTTTTAGTTTCAAATCGTAAGTCCATCTGTTCTTTTTGTATATTCTGATCAAAACATTGAAAGTGAAATGAAGTAGGAGTCGTATGGTATATTTGCTTCATAAATAATGAATAAAACTAGAAATTTTGTATAGATGTGATACTTTATTGGCAATACATACATGATTGTAAGGTGATCAAGTTTTGCTTGTCAAGCAGATGGAACCAAGTTCTTTTCCGATTGGACTGAATGTAAAACCTCTGTTGCGACAAGTTATTTCACAAGCGCATATGTCTATTTTGGAATGCCCGGCAGGAATGGTTCCAATACTGCGTAATAGGAGAAGGGACCAAATATCATCAAAAAAAATTGATATAATGATTAACAAAGATAAACAACAAGAGGTTGGTTTTCTAATTTTGTTTTCGTAATGATCTTGGTATCCTAGTTTATTATGCAACTAGCACATAGTTGTTTCATGCCTAGTGGTTTTAATAAAATTTCATTTTAGAAGGTTACTCTAGTGCAAAGTCATCTTTGAATGCTAACTTTAAAGATTCTAATGACGGTTGTAGAAAGATATATTTGGCTAGGGGTCAGAAAATCAATAAATGGTAAATTATACATATAATATAAATTTATAAAATATACAAATGTACAATAAATTTTAAGTTTTGATTATTATACTGAATCTTATACCTTCACGTAGATATTGGAATAACATAATAATTTCTATATTCATGTTCTTTCAATCATATGTGACTGAAGTTTTTTTGCCATATTTATGTAAGATTTTGTTTAATGGATTTTTAGATACTGGTGGCTCTAACTCTTAGTTGAAAATGTTAAGTTATACTCATTGATGCCATACACCATACGTAAACTGAATTATCTCTATTTGTAGGAGGCCGGAATCAAATACTATGCTGATTTATATGGAGTGCGAGCTACAATAAATGTTTATGAGCCAAAGGTGAAGAAAGGTAGCAACGATGCTAGTCAAACGGCGATTCAAATTGATAACGGACCAAGGGGCCATGTAGACAGCATATGTGTTGGTTACTCAGTATCTCCAAGTGCCCATGGTGATAACTTTGCAAGGTTTCATGCTGGTTGGGTAATATATAATACTTTGTTGGATACACATTAAGTTATCAAGTACATAAATTTTATAGTTGCAGTTCCAAAAATAATTTGATATAGTTTTTATTTACCTTTGTATGAACTTGGGTCACAGCGTAACGGCAAGTTAAATAAAACATGCTTTGATCACGACTGTCCTGGTTTTGTGCAAATTAGCCACAATGTTGGTCTTGGAGGAAGAGTGCAACCTGTTTCAGTGTACAATGGACCACAATATGTAATAAACATTCTTATCTTCAAGGTACTCCTTTGTTCACCAAATTTTGGATTTCCTATATATGCTGAAAATGTGCATGCAAATGGTTGTTCTTACTTTTGTATTTGATAGGCATAACTAATTTAGATAGTTCACTATGATATACAGTGAGTTACTAAAGATAGTTAAAATATCTTTTGTTTCCTATAATTAAAATAATCCCCGCAAACTATCATTTGACACACATGTGAGCAATCAACATGAAAATTGACCGAAAAGAGCCTACGAGTTACCAAAAAATAGTGCGGTTCAGTTGGAACATTCAATAATGAAAAATATTATTGCTTATAGGGTGCACAATATGTATCTTGGGAGGAATAGAAACAAATGCAAGCATTGTAGACTATGGACTACATATTTGACATGATCATATTTGTCCAGTCTGATTTGATTCAAAATTTTATTTTTTAGGACCCAAAGACAAATAACTGGTGGTTGTCTTACGGCGAAGATAACACACCTATTGGATATTGGCCAAGTTCATTATTCAATAGCATTAACAATAAAGGAAAATTTTCATTTTGGGGCGGGTATGTTTCAGGACCGACAGCCTCATCAGATTCCCCACAAATTGGTAGTGGTCATTTTGCCTCTGAAGGATATGGAAAGGCATCTTTTATGCGAAACATTCAAATTGTTGATGAGAACAGCAAGCTTGTTACTCCAAATGAATACAAAGGCCGTTATGGCATTAGTGATACAAGGAAATATAGCGTTGATGGTTATAAGGTTAATAAGTATGGTATACACATGTACTATGGTGGACCAGGCAATTTAGTATGAAAAGCAATGTACTCCCCTAACTAAATAAAGTTGTAATTGTACTACTTGAGTTGTTTAGTTATATATTTGCTTGAATTTAATCATGCACTGATATATGTTTCTGGAGGTAGTTGATGAGGGTCAACCTTAAGGGGAGGACTGATCTTCATAGATTTGGAGGGATTCTTGGGAAAAGACAGAGAGGGAGTCAATGGACACGAAGAAAAACAGTCAGAGTGAAAAGAACCCTCAATGCATAATACAATAGAAATGCACGATTATAAAAAACAATAATGCCTTATCGAATGTGAAAGGACACAGGCCCCAAACAACAAATCGGATATGATCGCCACACTACCGGCATATGTAACTTCTAGATTAGTTTTTTCTGCTTGTGCGATGATGAGTAAATTTTAGATTATGTTTTATCTTATGTGTTCTCGTTAGTAGTGTTTAGGTCTTAACATTTTACATCTCTAGCCCGCACCTTCTCAACTTTTTTCACCATGATCTCTTAAATAAGAAAGTTGATGGATAAACCAATTGAAGCAATCATTTTTGGACACAAATAGGCTGATTGAAAGCAATATCTGCCTTCCATACAATTACCTATGAACCTTGGAGTCATGCCAAGGAGGCAGATCAAAAAACACGACAACATGTGCTTTGCGACTTGCGGTACAGTGGTACCCGCCCATTCTATCCCATCATACCACGTGGTGTTTACACCGCCTCGTCAATTATTTTGACGTGTGCAATCGGATCACATATTGGACATACAGAGACACCAGAATGACGGAACATCACCTCGGGAAGGGACTTGGAGGCGGAACTCTGAACTCGGAGGCTTGGAAATCAATCTTCATCATCATCACCATCTCCTTCACCATCTTTATCACCATCCACTAGTAGAGAGCAACACTATGGACATGGGTCCAAAACCCCATCGAAAATAGAAAAGGGCCCGTTGCCATGAGCCACCTATGGCTAATGGAAGGCCTCTATATATGGCAACATGAAAAACCCCGATATGCATGTGTTTATGTGGTTTGGGATCGAAACCTTCTCGCGACACAAGTTTTTTTGGACATTTTAACTCTGGCATGGTGCAAAAAAGGAAAAAAAAAATGTCGGCAGTCTCCAACGAAGCAACTATAGATTTGGAAGTGACTAAGTATTTCAAGTCGAGAATAGCTTGATGGCGAACAGTGGCGGAGCTTGGCCCAAAATCCATGTGGGCTAAAGAGAAAAGATGAATGTTAAAGATTAAAAGACACATATTTTTAATCCAAGTCTAAAAATATCAGGAATTCCTCCAAGTCGGGGGGTTGGGGGCGGTGACCCCCACTCACTTATGGAGACCATATAGCGTGTAGTGGCATGGCCATTGCCATACGTACATGAAGCGCCTCACATCGCGCTTTATATGTAGTCCCGTCAACTCAACCAACCTCTAATATACCAGGTTTAGAGGCTACAAAAAGAGAGAATAGAAAAGTGTGCATTGCATGCATGCATAGAAAATCGAGGAATTTTTGCGCTTTTGCTCTTTAAAACTATCAAAGGGGTCGATGTTTCTCTTGCATCAGTGGAATTGAGTTAGTCATCGATGTGAGTGCGACAAATTTTGACATGACCTTTGCGAATTCATGTGTTTTTGGAAGAACAAATTTTAATTCAAATCAAATATGGATAATATGAATTCAAATAGAAATTGAGTTGAATTTGAATTCCAAACTATAATATGAAATACAACATATAAAATTAGACACATTTGATAATTCCAAATGAATAAATAATTTAATCTTTATTACAAATATCATTACCCAATTATTTAGATGTCACATAGATAGAAATAGAGAAAGATTACAAAAGGAAAATAAAAGAAGTCCTAACTCTAAATCTTCTCAATCTTCCACTCTTCTTTTCCTGCAAAAATAAATAACATAGACAAAAGGAAATGTTGTGTTAGGTTAAAATGTTTGTCTCCACCTTTGGGAAACAATTTTTAGTGTTGGAGACTAGCTAATGGAAATTAGGAACTTGTCCTAATTCCCAAGTGGTGATTAGAGGGAGTATTATTTTTAGGCAACATATGGATCAACTAAGCACAGTTAGGGAGAATTTGGATCAATTTGATCATAAGAAAACATCTAACAAGAAGGCAAAAGGGACTAGAGGCAACATTACTTGATCCATATCACAAGAGGTTCAAGCCAAGAATTTTGATCCAACTAATCTCTAGGCAACAAAGCAAACATTTTAAAAATCCCCTCTAATCTAGTTAGAAACCATAAAGCCCACATGTTTTCATTTAAGTAATCCACACATTGACATTAAAGCGTCAAGATGAACCATTAGCCCACATATTAAAGTTCAGAGGTATAATGTTAAGCTCACATGCTAACATATCAATAGGAGTAATACATCTGGCAGTATCAAAAATACATGACAACACTAGATAAGCACAAGCCCGGTCGTGCCTTGCACTAGCATGCAAGGAAAACCAACTTGGTCACTTGCACAAGTGAGGTCCATCAGTAAGGAACACACTCACAAACTTGCATGGCATAGCTGTTGACACCACACACTGTAGCTCAGTACTATAAAAGCAAGGTCATCACAGCCAGCCAAACCATTTGGCTTTGGTTTCACTAAAGCACACCAGCAGTTCCATCACAGTAGCTCGGACAACAAGAACACCTCATGATCCACAAGAACAACACACTAGATAAACCACTAAAATCAACAGCTAGATTTTAGGAGGAAGCAGAAGCAGCGAAGAGGTGCAAGCATGCCACAAGAAGCAAGAAAGTTCAGAATCCAGAAGACCAAGCCTCTCTACATCAGCAGATTTCGATATAACCAAATCCAACTATAACATATAAATTCACTAGTGGTATAGATCACAAGGATCTATCCCAGGTCATATTTGCACTTGTAAATTAATACAAGCATCCATAAGGGTTTGTTTGGGGAATTTTAACATCATCTGATCATGGTTATGATCTTAGCCTAATACATCACTCCACATAATCTACCAACAGCACCCAATCTTGCTAAATGGATATTTCTTCTGTGCATAGTTCCAGGAGGTACCACGGAGTGGACTAAACGTAAGAAGATGGCACATGGGCAGATTGTGCAAGTAATAAAATAGGCAAATCTCAAACTATAAATCATGAGTTTAAATTGTGAGAGGTGATTCTCTCAGTCTACATAGAGATGCTATGCCTGATCATCAAAGAGAAATTAATAAGAGCTATGCCATAGTATCTGTTCTTAATACAAATCCGAGCCTTAGCCTTTGCATCATCGGCTATAGCAAGCATAGGTGTCCATTAAAATCAACTCAAGCATCATTAGAAGCTTGGGATGGACATTTGCATCATGTGGTCATCTAGCCCAGATCAATACCTATTTTCTACTCTACACAAGCACCTACAGCACTATATCTTACACCAACATATCATCACCATGTGCTCACTCAATTGTGGCACTACAGGATAATCATGGCAGTGAGATAGCACATGGGCACGTATGTAAAGAAAGAAAAGATATTGAATCGTAGCTACAAGATCATCAGTTTAAGCAAGAGTAAGCATCAAATAAAGCATCCATATATAAGCAGCAGATATGTCCATTGGATGCATCTCAGTACACCACCAACACAAGCTTGTCCAGGATCATGTATGCACATGATCTAGGTAGCAGCAACAATAGCCTGGAATTGAAGCACAATTAAAACAACAATATCAAAGCACCATAAGTATGCTTCCAATCTCAGAGACAAACCACCAAGCCCAGCATCAAGTAAACATTGCATATTTTAGTGTATATATAGTTCCGTCAGTAAAAGTAACACAACCAGACACACATGCCAGGGATAGTTAAGCAAGTCCCAAACAGTGACAGTGATGTATATATAAGCATGATGATATAAGAATAAAACTCATCTAATGCTTGCAAGCTAACAACTGAATATTACCGAACCTAACAATCCAGTTTCATCGAGTAATATCACAACAGGTCACACCCATACTTTGGATGATTAACTCATCCTCAATGAAGCATTACTGCCGCGATAAGCTATAGATTCATAGAGCTGCAGTTACACCACTACCACAGCAAATTCATTTATCAATCAAATAGCATCATACCAATATCGTAATTTGAATTAAGTAGAGCAATAGCTAGACCGCAAGCACATAAGTAGGAATTTTTGGCAGCTCACAACACCAAACCATGGACAGCTAGAGAGAAAGAGAGAGATATATATATATAGCTCACAGTGAAGTAGAGTAGTAGCCAGAGTCGTTGACGCCGTGGTTGCGTCGTAGCATCGTCCCATCGGCTTCAAGGATGAATTAGTCGCAGCACTACCAGCACATCACCATCCCCACCAGTGCATCAACCACAACCAGCACCATATCACCACCAGTACACAACCACAGTAGTATAGAGCAAGTAGCAGGGGTGGTCAGGGTTGTCAACAAGGATGACCAAGGGCTCGAGGAGGTAGTCGAGATCGACGAGGAGCTTGAGCCGGCACCAAAGATGGCCGGAGGTGCCAGGGGCGGTCGACATCGACCAGTGCCGTGAGCTGTGGTGACGGAGGGGGTCACAGGGGGTCGATGCAGGGCTGTAGAGCAGCACATAAAAGGAATCTGGCGGAGGAGGACATGCTAGAGGTCAGCCGACCTGCGGTGGTGCCGGAATCGACCGGTAACGGCGGCCAAAACTGGAGGCGGCTAGGGTTAGTCTGGGGAGCGGGTGTGGACGACAAGGGCGCCGCGGCGAGGGGGTTTTGGTGGAGAAGAAAGATGAGAGGGAGGCGAAGCCTCGTGAGCGAGCTGCGGTGACGGAGACGGCCAGCAAATAAAATCAATACTAGAAAGCACGCAAATAAATATTCGTTGATACCAGAAAAAATTAAATATAAAATAATATGTATTCAAAGGTACTTCTTAACTATGATCCAATAGTTCCCACTTATTTCTTTAGTGTTATATTTAATTATTCAAAATTCCAACCCTAACTTAAAATCACTTAAAATGTGATTCTATAATGGAGGAAAATATCAAAAGAATTAATACTCTTTCTCTTCAACTATATTTTATGTTTACTAAATAAAACAAATATACATGCTCATTTTATCTTAAATGCTTACAAGTCCTAGATGCAAATTAAATTGTTCATTCCATGTCTTCACCCTAATACTTATTCTTTTATAATAGTGGAGAATTATATTAAACTCTTAAGCAACTAGCTCTTATCATAAACAATTTTCAATTAAGAATTATCATCTTAAAAAGTTACTCCTTTTAAGTACCTATATAATAATCATTAAACCATTTCAATTAAGTCCTAAAGTATAAATAATTTATTTTGGTGTAATAAAATTATTGTCAACCATTAAACCACCATGAATGCTATAATGTTGTTATTCTTTACTGTTACACTTTGCATCTCATGTTCTACTAAATATCTACAAGGCTATGATGCAACTAAAATTGTTTCTTTCATGTCTTCACTCTATTCCTTAATAATGGAAAAGAATCATGATAAACCTTAATATAAATATATCTTGTTTCAAGTCTTTACTCTTCAATCCAGTTAATCCAAAACCCTAATAAGAACCTTGTTTGAGAACCAATCTAAAAGTACAACACACCCTAAAGAAATCTTTACAACTCACCCAATCCTAAATCATCGGGGTTAGGTTATGCTCGGGGCGATTACATCTCATACTATGCATTATATCTCATACTATGCATTATAGCATCTTTGTCAGTTCTTTAAACATTTTCCTTACCGCACAGTGATGGTATTTCAGAATTTAGAGTTATCACGTATCGAAGCTTTTGCCTGCACAATCTTGAAGTCATGAAAGGAAAGTTCATCGATTGCTCATGTCATTTGATTATTTTTATCAAATTATATGAAAAATACTATAATTATCGCTCCTGCATTGAAAATCAAAACATTAGTTTACAATTATTAATATGACTATGTGGTGGGCAATGGAACCATGGTATGTGTTGATGGTGGAGGTTCCATTGCAAAAGGGTTCTACTCATCTAGGACTAATCACCAATGCCGTCTAGTGATTCTAGTGTCGTACATATCGTGTTAACCATGAGATCTATAATGGCTCTGGAGAAGTCAGGTGTATCTTTTTCCTCTCGCATATCAACGGATCAATAATAAGGGTTGCCTGTATCAGTCTATCTATTGGTAAAGGTGAGGACATCGGTCGTAACAGTCTACTACTCCCTCCGTTCTTTTTTAATTGACTCGGATTTAGTACAAACTTGTACTAAATTCAAGTCAATTAAAAAAGAACGGAGGGAGTAATAGATATAGGAGAGGGCAGACTTGTTAAAGGTCTATGATGGATTGTAAATGTTGTTCGGGTTAGTCTAGCTATAGTGTATAGGACCAGGCATGTGGATTGTTCGTATCATTCTACCTTATTGGTAAAGGAGAGAACAAATGCCTGTTTTAGTCTACCTATAGATAAAGGACATGACAGACTTATAAAAGGCTGGGTATGCGAGGTTGTGGAGAAGATAGTGCTTGGCTTGGTTCTTACACCTGGCCTCACACCAAGGAAGTATGGACGAGCCTGCAACTCAGTTGGAAACAAGGATAAGTTCTCTTATGGGAAAAGTAACACAACTCTGCAGAGTGTATTGAATTGTGGCTGTCACTCCCTGTTCCGGGAAGGAAACTACGAATGCGGCAGGAAAGGAACTCCGTAAAAGTTCTGGTCAACCTGTGAAAACTGGCGGGCATAGTTTTCAGAATAAAATAAACATTTTGAAGAAATGTTTACGAAAACATTCATTCGCCTATGACTTTCTATCTGTGGCTGTAGCTAGTGCATGATACACATATTTTCTATAATGAACTTGTTAAGTACGCTCGTACTCATTCTCTCCCTTTTGAACCACTTCTTAGATCAAAGTCATCAAAGGAGAAACTACCGTGGAACTCGAAGACAAAGGAGTCAACTGCGACAAGCTGGAGAACCAATCAATGAAGTCAGTGGAGTCAACTTCTGCATCAGCTAGAGTGAAAACTTAGACTAGTAATAGAAGGGAACAATTTCCCTAATCCTAGCACCTAAGTAGCTAGAGTTTCATAGCAAGCCAAGTAGCTCTAGAACTATAGTTAGCAATAAGTTAGACTACGAATTGTTCTTTTGGAGCTTTATTTGCAGTTTTATCTCACTGTAAAGTAGGAGGCTATGTTGATCTTCTGTAATCAGTTCGTGTATACTTCTATAGACATGTCTTGCACTCCCATATGTTTCTGTACAACTCTGAGAGATATAATATGAGTGGAACGATGTTTCACTTGTGTTATGTCAATGATTTGCGTACTACAGCATGCAGTGGTATGCTGGGTCACCACACAACCACTCCCACCATGTAATCATCACATTCGCCACACGACATCAACCTTTGCTCCTACTTCGACGCCTCCCACCAGCTATGATTTTGTCCGGTGTTCGGTAGAAACTATTTGCGTTCCAGCATGTCCTGGTTTTCCTCTAAGAGCAAGTACAACAGGCTATAAGAAAATGCAAATTAGCAAATTAAATCCTATGCGGAGGGGAGAGAAGCAAAGAGAGAGAAATATTCGGCTCAAACGCAGGAAACAAGAAGCTAACAGCCGCATGAAGCGTATTCACAAGCTGAATTAAATATTCAACAAAGGCAACTTAACAGCCAACTTATTATACTAGTGTCCACTTCAGCAAAAATACTAAATGGAACCTGGGTGCGCGCACAGAGTGAAGAAAATTTGAATATAATGCTACATGAAAGTTTAAAAAAAATGCAGGTATGAATATATTATGTTGATACTTACTCGTGTAAGTTTTCACAAAAAAAATATGATTATATATGACCTACACAAAAAACACGATTATATGTGACCTACACAAAAATGAGAAAATACAAATCAAACATTATAGTGTTATTTGGATATTTTGTCATTTTCATGTAGGCTACATATAATCATATTTTTTCGTGAGAACTTACATGAGTATGTATCAACATAATATATGCATGCAAAATTTTCTTTTAATATTTCTGAAAGATTTATATAGCATTTTTTTCAAAACTTGAAAAACTGGATGCGCGCGCACCCAGGTTCCAAAACTGCATGTCGCTGCTTCAGCTGGCTACATGTGACTTGGCATGAGCCCGGCTGTATTATTCGTCTTACTATAAATTCACAATGTTTTCCTTGGTTTCAGATGTAATGGCTAAGGGCCCTTTCTTTTTAGCTTCTCGAGCAGATTTGCTGTTCACAACAACACAAGACTACAACAAATGTCTAAATTCTGGTATGCTTATTTCCACCGCGAAGCTGAAATCGTGTGTAAACTCAGAATCGTTCCATGAGGCACTTCTGGATATAGATTCCAGGGATTCCGAGGACTGGGCCGAAACCATATCTTCAAATACCCCTATGTGAGGACTGGGCATGCTGATACGGCGCCTCTACCCGCATGAGTCGGCGCACCACCTGCCACCTCTCCCGCCGCCCCATGCTCCCGCCCGTGCCCGACGACCACACCTGACGCTGCTAGGGATCGACCCAAAGGATCGGAGCGGTCGCCGGCGTCCCACGCGGGATGCCCCTAGGGATCGGCTCAAAGGATCGGCGCACCCGCCGCCCCACGCGATCTCGTTACCGCCTCCCATACACCTCAAGGTCGAGCTCGTCCTCGCCATGTCTTGCTGGTTAGGCTCCTGCAAAACATAACACGTACACTAGTAGAAAACAGGGCTTTTGTTCAGGCCTTTTGTCCCGGCCCAGTCTGGAGCTGCGACAAATGGCTTGGCCACGTCGCCCCGAAACCAGCTGGAGGACACGGGACCTTTTGTCGCGGTCCGTTAGGACTCTTTTGTCACGGGTTGTGCCACGACCCACGACAAAAGGGTCGGAGGCTTTCTGCGGCCTGCTGGCACCCCTTTTGTCGCGCGTCGTGCCACGGGCCAGGACAAAAGGTTCAGACCTATATATACACAGCCAGCCCCCCACCTCCGTACATTTTTTTCCTTGGTGGTGAAAGGTGGAGGTTTATGCTAGCTCTTTTTTTCTTCATGTGCACAAGATGTGTGAAAGGACACGGATGTCGCCTAGAGGGGGGGGGGGTGAATAGGCGATTTAAAACTTTTACGAGATGGGCTTAACAAATGCGGAATAAAACTAGCGTTTACTTTGTCAAGCCCAAAGCCTATATACTATTGTTCACCTATGAGCACCAACAACTTATTCTAAGCAATGGTTCACCTATGTGCACCAACAACTTATGCTAAGCAATACAAGCAAGTATGTGATAGCAAGATATATATAACTTCAAGCACGATGGCTATCACAAGGTAAAGTGCATAAGTAAAGAGCTCGGGTATAGAGATAACCGAGGCACGCGGGAGACGATGATTTATCCCGGAGTTCACACTCTTGCGAGTGCTAATCTCCGGTGAAGAGGTGCGGTTGCTTAGTGCTCCCGAACGCCACAAGAGGCTCACCTTGAGGTGTGGTTGCTCGATGCACACCAACGCCACAAAGGCCTCACCCCAAGATGCGGTACTCACACCACACACCGAACGCCACGAAGGCGCCTCACCTAAATCTCCGGTGACCCTCGCCACAAAGGCCTAGGTCACGGTTCCACTAAGGGATTTCCTTCGAGGCGGAAACCGGGCCTTACACAAAGATTGGGGCACACATCCACAACTTAATTGGAGGCTCCCAACAAATCGCCACAAAGGCCTAGAATCCGTCTAGGGTTCCAAGAACCCAAGAGTAACAACTTTCTTGCTTTCACCTCCACGAATCACCGTGGAGAACTCAAACCGATGCACCAAATGCAATGGCAAGAACACCACAAAGATGCTCAAGTCCTTCTCTCTCAAATTCCAACAAAGCTACAAAAGCTATTGGGGGAATAAGAGAGGAAGAACAAAGGAATTCACAAAGAACACCAAGATCAAGATCTAGAGAGTTCCACTCACAAAGAGATGGATTTGATTGGTAGAAATATAGATCTAGATCTCCTCTTCCTTTTCCCTCAAATGAATTCAAGAATCATTGGAGGAGTAGAGGGATGTGGAAGGCTCTCAAGGTCAACAATGGTGGAGAGCAAAAGGAGGAAGAAGAAGTGGGGAGAAAGAGGAGGAAGAAAGCCTTAAATAGGGGTCTTAGATTTCTGCCAGTTGGGGCCAAAATCGCGACAGGCCGGCAGTGCCGGCCTTGTTCCACCGGCAGTGCCGGGGTGGCCGGCAGTGCTGGCCTTTTTCCACCGGCAGTGCGGCCGGCGTCCGGCCGGCGGCAGTGCCGGGCTGTTCCCGGCGGCAGTTCCGGCCCCCGGTTTTTGTCAAACACCCGATACGAAAACCTCAAGAACTTTTGCATCCGGACTCCGATTTTGATGATCTTGGGCTCGTTTCGAAGCTAGTAACAAGCTCTACAAGATCATGCAGGGAACCATCCTAGTCCAGAAAAGTAGGATAGAAACAAATGGATAAAGGTTTTACCTATCTATAAACAGCAAACCGGTAAAACCTCCAATATGGAAAATGCAACAACTTGAGTTAGGAAACTCGGATTTAGGTGAAACCAATTTTGTTGTAAAGAAGATGATAAGAGCTACCCCACAAAGAGTGAAAAGCTTAAGAACAATAGGGGTAGGTTTTTCTTTGAATTTTAGAGTGAAACCTCTCAATACGAGAAACCGAGAAAAACTCCAATATCGAAAACGCAACAAGTGATTCATGCGGAATCCATTTTCGATCAACTAGAGCTTGTCATGAGAATAAGCACAAGCTCTAAAACACCATATGGATAAGATCCAAATAACAACCAAGAAGGATGATGAAAGGATGCAAATGTTTGAGCTCTCCGAAGGATACGATCGAGTTACTCACTCGAGAGCCCTCTTGATAGTACGGCAACTAAACTATAAACCGGTCTCCAACTACACCATGAGACCGGTGAGAAAGAAAACCTATCAAGAGCAAACCTTAACCTTGAGCAATCCACTTGAGCTTGATGATGACGATCTTGACCGCAACAAGATGGAACACCTTTCTTGATTGTGCTTGCTTGACGAAGTCTTGTGGATTGCTCCCCCATAATCCACCATGGGAGAGCTTCTTCTTCGGCGCATCTTCACATATCCATGATCACCATATGGATGGCAAGACTCAAGCAAAGGATCTCTTCGAGATGGCTCATCTTGAACTTGCACTTCATTTCTTCATTTCTTCATTCTTCATCATGTTGATGTCTTGAAGCAACTTGAGGGCTCACTTCATCTTCATCTTCAAGACATACTTGACACTTTATATCCTTCATCAATTTCTTCTTATTGCAACCTAATACAAACATGTTGATGTCTTGAAGTAACTTGAGGGATCACTTCATCTTCATCTTCAAGACATACTTGACACTTGATATCCTTCATCAAATTCTTCTTATTGCAACCTTGAAGCCAACATATGGTTCAAGAATTGCCTATGGACAACTCCTACAAATATAACTCAATGCAAACATTAGTCCACTTCATCTTCATCTTCAAGACATACTTGACACTTTATATCCTTCATCAATTTCTTCTTATTGCAACCTAATACAAACATGTTGATGTCTTGAAGTAACTTGAGGGCTCACTTCATCTTCATCTTCAAGACATACTTGACACTTGATATCCTTCATCAAATTCTTCTTATTGCAACCTTGAAGCCAACATATGGTTCAAGAATTGCCTATGGACAACTCCTACAAATATAACTCAATGCAAACATTAGTCCATAGGGATTGTCATTAATTACCAAAACCACACATGGGGGCTCC
This sequence comes from Lolium rigidum, assembly GCF_022539505.1. Classification (NCBI taxonomy): domain Eukaryota; kingdom Viridiplantae; phylum Streptophyta; class Magnoliopsida; order Poales; family Poaceae; genus Lolium; species Lolium rigidum. Next base: position 25,700,036 of record NC_061513.1, on the reverse strand, counting down.
ATGCACTTTCAATCTCCCCCATTTTGGTAATTGATGACAATCTCTTTGAGAGGGTTTATATAAGGAATTTAAGTAACAAACAAGTTGAATATATAGAGCAAACTCCCCCATAATATATGCATGTGTGAATTATCTTGACTTTCATTGAATATATTGGCATTCAAACCCTAGTGGAGTTTCCTCTAAATATTCAACTATGCAAAGCAACAAGATGCAATGCAATAAAGGCACATGCTTAAGCACAAAGCAAAGACATAACCAAATTCCCTTAAACCCTCCAAACTTCTCCCCCATTGGCACCAATTGCCGAAATGGGTGAAAAATTTAGAAGGCCAAAATAGTGAAAGTTCCTCCATAGCGTGTGCATTTCTCATAATTTGAGTGGAATCAAATGCACGTATCCAATGACGAATATTCGGAAGGAATCACACTATAGATGGGATCAAAGATTGCAAAAAGATAACAGAGTCAAGAAGCTTCAACAAATGAAGCAGGCAACCAAATGAACCATAAATAAGATACCAAAAGAAAGATAGATATTATGATAAGATCAAGAAGATTGCTCTAAATAATATGAGGAAGCTCCCCAAGGTTTGTCCACAAAACTAGACAAATTGCATTGGAGTATAAAGTGCACAAACATGGAATCATCACTCCCATAATATCATTCAAAACAAAAGATACCAAGTGAATCAAACTCTAATGATCACCACAAAATAGTGTCTTAAATAAAATGAGGATGCTCCCCAAGGTACATGCATAAATTAAAATGTTGCATTTGAATACAATATGCATAACATGGAATCCTTACTCCCTCATTACCATTTAAAAAACAAATTTGCAATAGATCATAGATAGAAAATTAAGCTTAACACTTGCAACAAACAAATGGTTGAGCAACAAGTAAGAGGCACCATAATAAAAGGCTCAACCAAGAGGATATGTGAAAGGCAAGATAAAGCATATTATAAGACTATTACAAGGATGAGCAAAAAGCATCATCATAGTCTTCAATGAATTATATTGCTTAGCATGACCAATCAACACGCAACAAATAAATAAGATATCAAATGGAGATGTATCATCTCTTATGTGTATAAGTTTCTCTAAGTGAGCAATATCACAAAGATATTTATCCACAAAGAAATATGCACACACAAAATAGATACACAAGAAATATAGCATGATATCCAAGACAAAGTCATGCAATATACCAATAAGAATTTTTGCTTAATAGCATGGCCAAAGGCTCAATTTTATCTTATGGTACATTCATGAACTTCAACCACAAACATCTAAAATACATCACAAATATCAACAAGGGATAGAAGATAGTTGGGATGCATTGAGAAAGGAAACAAGTATCACAAAACAAGATACCAAAAGAAATAACTCAATTTGCACTTTCATCGATATTGCACATGTGTGAGGTTTGAGGAAATGATATGCAATAAAATTGCCACATAGACATAGTTGGGATGGATGAATCATGAGCATGATTTAATATACTTCCCAACAAATGCACTCATCTCAAATTACTCACATTCACAATAAAGAGGTTTCATTAAGACTTAAGCAAGAAGCACAACATTTGCAAATCAAGAGATTCATGCCAAGATGCAACCACATGGTTGGATGCTAGAAAAATATGCATGAGAAGATACTTGTTACCGAGATAGCATTGGTGAGGATGTAGTAGATATGTGTTCGTTGACCATCCTAGCTTGCCTCAAGTTACCATTGAGTCACCACTTCTCCCCAAGAGTGAGACAAGCATCCAATGCATATCCATTGTACCTAACACAAAGGTAAGTACAAAATGGTCCCCAAACTAATTGGGTCCGAAGTAGTTAGACACACTACAACATATAGGACAAACTCCACAATACTATGTGCATATAGATATAAAATTGAATTTCATGCACATCTTAATCAAATTAGGATTTGATGGAGTTTACCCTATATATTGGATCAAAGAAAGTAACACATGCCATAAGATATACATATATTAAATATGCATGCACAATACTTTCAAGAACCAAAGGAAGATACAATTTGGACAAAACACCAAATAAATCAAGAGACAATGGTTGCCCAAATTATATCAAAGAATCAAATCAACACAAGATTTACTCCAAAGACTTATCTCATAATAAGAAGCTAATTAAGCCTAAGCACAAAGGAATGAGATAACCAACTCCCAAGAGAGCAAGGTTCCAACAAATAAACCAAACCCTCGACACTTTTTATGATGGCACAACGTACCAAAAAGAAATTTTATGTCTCCCAAAACCAAATTTTTGATAATGATCAAGAGATGTTAAGCATTCTAATAAATATAGAAGAGCTCCCCAATATTGGTGCATTATCTAGGATTTTTCATATGAATACAAAATGCACAAAACTAGGATCATCACGCTACCTAAATCTACTAAAATGCTAAGAAAGTTTGAATAGACAAATTAGATCCATAAGATGCAAGGAAGACACATGGGAGTAAAAGCACAACACATTCATGGCAATAAATAAGACAATTTAAACACAAGAGCCAATGTAAATATGATCAATAAATTTCTACCTCATAATAGATTGCCAATTGTCCTAGGACACAAGGTATTAGGAAATATTTCCCGGTGGTAGTTTGTAAGTATAAGTAAGATCATATCTACACAAAATAAAGCATATGGTAAAAGATAAGAGTTAACCATCATGCAAAGAGAGTTTCTTGATAGCTTCAATTAGTCATACCAACATGCAAAGCAATTAATAGTATTCATACCAACATGCAAAGCAATTAATAGTATTCATACCAACATGCAAAGCAATTAATAGTATTCATACCAACATGCAAAGCAATTAATAGTATGACTTGAAGCATATGGTTTTCCAAAAATGTATTGAGGGACACATTGTGAAAAACCATGCTAAGAAACACTTCCACAAATAAGATCCACAAAGATATTAGCAATGAAGCGATTTAAGCAAATTGGAACTTGTTTGAGAAAACATGTCAGATAGGAGAGAGATAATTTACGATATCAATTCTATGTGACACAACCTCAAATGTTCACATTTTCTAGGCTTGTAATATGCACAAAGCTTATTACTCCCCCATAATGTGATAAGGAATTTATTTTCACAAGAGGCAAATAAGATCCAAGTAGAGATATTAATGGACATTATAATTTGAATTTCTCATGAAGATGACATACCGCATAGCGACTAGATAATCTCGCAATATCAATTCTAAGTGATATTCCTCATGTACACACATTGTTTAGGATCATGAAATTCCCAAAGGAATATCACTCCCCCAAAATGGGATTGTCCATTAATCACTCATAAGAGCCATATAAGATACAACAAGATGCAAAGAGGCTCCAACACAAACACAAATACATGGTGTGCAACCCAACATACATAGGCTTGATTTCTCAAGAAAAGCAAGTAGGAAGAACAACATATACAAACACATGCTAGGAACAAAACTAACACATGCAAAGGGGCGAGTAACTTTCAATATAAGTGAGTTGAGAACATGTTACCGCAAGGAGGAACATTGAATATATGATAGAAGCAAGATAACCAAAAGACTTGGCTTGAGATAATATAAATGATGAAGATCCCTTAATTCTTCATGATGTAGCCAAGTCTCCAATGCCCTCCAACAAGCACCTATTGATCAAGTTTTAGATTGTTGGTCCCCAACTAAGTTGGGTCCTAAGAGGTTAGTCACAATAGGCTTGGCAACCCAAATGGTTCTTTTCTTGACACCACTTTGAGCACCAACAAATTTGGCAAACACATTGCAACCCTCATCCTTACGAAGAGAATAAACATCATCAATGGTGATAGAGTTGGATGAGGTACCAATAGTGCAAAAACAGGAGATGTGGCCCTTCTCACGGCATATGTAGCAAGTTCTTTTCTTCTCCTTCTTCTCACTAGATTTCTCCACAATGGGAGCATTGGCTTGAATCTTCTTGGGAAGTGGCATTTCTTCAACTTGAGGTTGATTGTGAGTTTGAGCTTGAGGCCGCTTCCCTTTTTGCTTCTTCTTCAAAGGGCAAGATCTAACATGATGCCCTTCAATTTTGCACTTGAAGCAAACAATCTTGAACGGGTCTTTGACTTGTAATTGGCCCTTCTTAATCTTGTTGTTCTTTGAGTTGTTCTTGTTGTTGGAGTTGAATCCAAGTCCACTCTTGTCATTGGGGGATTGTTGCACACTCAACATCTTGTCAAGTTTGCATTTCCCTTCATGACTCTTTACCAAGTCATTCTTCAAAGAAGTGACTTGAGCCTTGAGCTCTTTCATTTCCTCTACATGGTTAGTAACAACACAAGTACTAGAGGAAGTAGAACCTTCATTGTTAGAGCAAGAAGGCAAGGAAGATAATTCATCACAAGATTTAGCAATATTATGAGTGGATGAATTACTAGGACTAGCACATGGCAATATAACATTTTGAGTAGTAGTGCTAGTACCCACATGAGGCTCACAAGGTGTTGCCTTAGATATGATAGCCTCATGAGCTAACTTTAGCCTATCATGAGAGGCTAGAAGATCCTCATGGGAGCTAGCAAGCTTTCCATGATTTTCTTCCAATTTCCCATAATTGCTAGTTAGCAAATCAAGTTGAGCCCTTAGATCAACATTCTCCTTCAAGATAGATGCTTCACAAGAAGTAGAGTTAGTAGCACAAGCATCATCACAAGACATATCAAGAAGAGAGGGTAACATAGCATGCTCTTTTAAATATGAAGCTTGTAGTTGCTCATATGACTTGGTGAGGATAGAGTGTTCGCTCTCCAAGGCCTTGTGGGCCTTGTCTAGATCATCTAGATCCTTAACAAGTTTATCATGACCAACACCAACTTTGGACTTTTCATTTTTAAGCAGTTTTAATTTAGCTTTAGCATGGTCTCTTTCTTTAGTGAGTTTAGCAAATATTTCATTTTGAGACACCTCAAGGGTTTCAAGTTGCTCCTCAAGAGAGGCTACGGTCTCTTGTTCTTCTTCAAGATCATTCTTTAAGGATGCTACATCATTGGCATACTCTCGTTCAAGAGCACCCTTTTATCAATGGTGTTCTCATGCATCTAAATAAGTTTTTGGCTCTCAATAGCGGTAGTCAAGATTTCAAAGAAGTGGGAGCAAGCAATTTTATCTTTGCAAAGAACCTTGAATACATTCTTACCCTTATCGCGTAGAGAGACAACCCAATCCTCTTCTTCATATTCATCCTCATCCTTATCACCACGAGAAATGTTAGGTTCCATGGTAGGAGGTATCATGGAGCCCTTGGCCATAAGGCATATATGAGAACCGTGAGATAAAGATGAGGAGTTACTTGAGGCTCCTTTCAAGATCTTGTCTTGACCAATAGAATCTTTGGTTTCCTCTACATTGTTAGCCACACAACAACTAGAGGAAATAGAAGCATTTTTATCATGGCCACAAGACAAATCAAGCATATCATCATGAGATTTATTCAAGCAACTTACACATGATATGCAAGGACTATCAACACAAGCATGTAAATCATTTCTAGTGCTAGATGTGTTTAAGTCCAAAGATGAAGCATTGCAATGATATAGAGCTGAAGAATCATCAATAGTAAGCTCAATATCAACATTGCAATTTTCATCACCACTCACCATATCATTACCTTGTGTCTTACCACACTTTGGTGAAGTGGATGAAGATGAGAACTCATCACGGCCGGAAGTGGAAGCAAAACAATCATCCTCAATGATATTGGACACATCATATTTATCTTGAAGCTTTGTCCAAAATTCATGAGCGCTCCCAAAAGGCATGATTGAAGAAGTAACTACATTGCTCATAACAATGGAAAACACATGAGAAGCAAGAGCATCGAGGCAAGAGTTTTTCTCCTCCTCAAGAGATAAATTTTGAGGATCCTTAGGAGAAGAAAAACCCATGTCAAGAAATCGCTCCATGTCCGGGGACATACGCCGCAAAATATTAAGCACATAAATTTTCCATAAATCATAATTTGTGCCATCAAATATAACCAAGTTATTGTGCGCTAATCCCCTAACCGACATCTTTACTCTCAAGGCGGTGAAGCCTAAGAATGAGAGACCTTGCTCTGATACCAGTTGAAAGGACACGGATGTCGCCTAGAGGGGGGTGAATAGGCGATTTAAAACTTTTACGAGATGGGCTTAACAAATGCGGAATAAAACTAGCGTTTACTTTGTCAAGCCCAAAGCCTATATACTATTGTTCACCTATGAGCACCAACAACTTATTCTAAGCAATGGTTCACCTATGTGCACCAACAACTTATGCTAAGCAATACAAGCAAGTATGTGATAGCAAGATATATATAACTTCAAGCACGATGGCTATCACAAGGTAAAGTGCATAAGTAAAGAGCTCGGGTATAGAGATAACCGAGGCACGCGGGAGACGATGATTTATCCCGGAGTTCACACTCTTGCGAGTGCTAATCTCCGGTGGAGAGGTGCGGTTGCTTAGTGCTCCCGAACGCCACAAGAGGCTCACCTTGAGGTGTGGTTGCTCGATGCACACCAACGCCACAAAGGCCTCACCCCAAGATGCGGTACTCACACCACACACCGAACGCCACGAAGGCGCCTCACCTAAATCTCCGGTGACCCTCGCCACAAAGGCCTAGGTCACGGTTCCACTAAGGGATTTCCTTCGAGGCGGAAACCGGGCCTTACACAAAGATTGGGGCACACATCCACAACTTAATTGGAGGCTCCCAACAAATCGCCACAAAGGCCTAGAATCCGTCTAGGGTTCCAAGAACCCAAGAGTAACAACTTTCTTGCTTTCACCTCCACGAATCACCGTGGAGAACTCAAACCGATGCACCAAATGCAATGGCAAGAACACCACAAAGATGCTCAAGTCCTTCTCTCTCAAATTCCAACAAAGCTACAAAAGCTATTGGGGGGATAAGAGAGGAAGAACAAAGGAATTCACAAAGAACACCAAGATCAAGATCTAGAGAGTTCCACTCACAAAGAGATGGATTTGATTGGTAGAAGTATAGATCTAGATCTCCTCTTCCTTTTCCCTCAAATGAATTCAAGAATCATTGGAGGAGTAGAGGGATGTGGAAAGCTCTCAAGGTTGATACGTCTCCAACGTATCTATAATTTCCGATGTTCCATGCTTGTTTTATGACAATACCAACATGTTTTGTTCACACTTTATATCATTTTTATGCGTTTTCCGGAACTAACCTATTGACGAGATGCCGAAAGGCCAGTTGCTGTTTTCTGCTATTTTTGGTTTCAGAAATCCTAGTAAAGAAATATTTTCGGAATCGGACGAAATCAAGACCCAGATTCCTATTTTTCCCGGAACCATCCGAACACACGAGAACTGCCAGAGAAGGGGGACAGGGCCACCAAACCACACCCCGGCGCGGCCAGGGGGGGCGCCCCCTATGGTTTGGGCAGCCCGTGGCCCCTCCGACTCCGACTCTTCGCCTATTTAAGCCGTCGTGACCTAAAAACATCGACAGAAAAGACGAACCTCCAGAAAGACTCCAGGGGCGCCGCCACATCGCGAAACTCCAATTCGGGGGACAGAACTCTCTGTTCCGGCACCCTGCCGGGACGGGGAATTTCCCCCGGAGCCGTCTCCACCGCCGTCTTCACCGCCATATTCACCGCCATCGCTGCCTCCATGATGAGGAGGGAGTAATCCATCCCCGAGGCTGAGGGCTCCGCTGTAGCTATGTGGTTCATCTCTCTCCCATGTACCTCAATACAATAATCTCATGAGCTGCTTTACATGATTGAGATTCATATGAGTTTGTATCACTACTATCTATGTGCTACTCTAGCAAAGTTATTAAAGTAGTTCTATTCCTCCTCTACGAGTGTAAAGGCGACAGTGTGTGCACCGTGTTAGTACTTGGTTTATGCTATGATCATGATCTCTTGTAGATTGCGAAGTTAACTATTGCTATGATAATATTGATGTGATCTATTCCTCCTACATATGCATGAAGGTTACGGTGTGCATGCTATGCTAGTACTTGGTTTAGTCTCGTTGATCTATCTTACACTAAAGGTTACTAAAACATGAGCATTATTGTGGAGCTTGTTAACTCCGGCATTGAGGGTTCGTGTAATCCTACGCAATGTGTTCATCATCCAACAAAAGTGTAGAGTATGCATTTATCTATTCTGTTATGTGATCAATGTTGAGAGTGTCCACTAGTGAAAGTGTAATCCCTATGCCTTGTTCCTAAATAATGCTATCGCTACTTGCTTACTTTTTTACTGCGTTACTACTGCTGCAATACTACCACCATCAACTACACGCCAGCAAGCTATTTTCTGGCACCGTTGCTACTGCTCATACTTATTTATACCACCTGTATTTCACTATCTCTTCGCCGAACTAGTGCACCTATTAGGTGTGTTGGGGACACAAGAGACTTCTTGCTTTGTGGTTGCAGGGTTGCATGAGAGGGATATCTTTGACCTCTTCCTCCCCGAGTTCGATAAACCTTGGGTGATCCACTTAAGGGAAAACTTGCTGCTGTTCTACAAACCTCTGCTCTTGGAGGCCCAACACTGTCTACAGGAAAGGAGGGGGAACGTAGACATCAAGCACTTTTCTAGCGCCGTTGCCGGGGAGGAAAGGTAAAAAGGCACTCATACTCCGGTTCCAGGTAACAGTACTTTTCTGGCGCCATTGTGTTTGTGCTCGAAGCTATTTCCTTTAGATCCTGCAATTGCATCTTTTTGTTTCTTGTTTACACTAGTTAGGCATAATGGAAAACAACAAAAAATTTAGTGAGCTTTTTAATCTTTTTCCTGATTTAGAATTGTTTGGTGCAAACATTAAAAAACCAATGGAACCTTATTCGCATGCTAGTAGCGATGTTATTAGTATGAATGCAATTACTGCTAATGCTATGAAGAAGTCTAAGCTTGGGGAAGCTAGTTTTTGTGAACTTTTTAGCTTCCCATCTTTAGGGGAGATAATTTGCTCTGATAATACTTTATCTCCCATATGCGATAACTCTAATGATGCTTGTGATATTTTAAATGCACCTACTGAAAGTACTCCATATAAAATACCTATGAAAATTATTGAACGTGTTATGGATAACCGCTATGAAGGGGATGGAACTGTGCATCCCGGAGATCATTTACTGTTTTTGCATGAATTATGCGGGTTATTCAAGTGTGCAGGTATCTCTATGGATGAAGTGAAGAAGAAATTATTCTCTATGTCGTTGTCTGGTAAAGCGGCGCATTGGCATAAACTGCTGAAGGATGAGCATTCTCTTGATTGGAAGGATATTGTGCATCTATTTTATTCTAAATTCTATCCTAAAAGTGAAATTCACAAAGACCGAAACCGAATATATAATTTCTGGCCTCATGATGGAGAAAGTATTGCCCAAGCATGGGAGAGATTGAAGTCTTTAATGCTCAAATGCCCCAATCATGAGCTTCCAGGTAATATCATCATTGATAATTTCTATGCAAGGCTTTCTCTTCAAGATAAGACTTTGCTGGATGCTACTTGTTCTGGATCATTCACGCGCAACAAAGAAGAGTTTAAAAGGGACCTTCTTGATCGGATTAAGGAGAACGCTGAAGATTGGGAGAACGACAAAGGTAGAGAGTCAGGTATAAATTATGATTATGAATGCATTGAAACTTTTATGGATACCGATAAATTTCGAAATATTAGTGCTACTTATGGTCTTGACTCTCAAGTTGCTGCAAATCTTTATAAAGCATTTGCTTCTCATTTTGAATTGCCTAAAAAGAATTTTGATAAGTATCATGAACCTTTTAAAGAGGCTTGCATGAAGAATGAAATTGTTGTTAATAATTGCAATTAGCATGCTCAAACTCCTAAGAATGCTATTTCCTATAAGCATGTTAATTTTTGTGGAATACATAGACCTTGTGGAATTAATCAAATCAAAGATGAATACTGTATCCATCATGCTAATGAAAAAACTAGAAAGTGGTTTAGGGCTCTAGATGATCTTGGTAAAAAAGTTTGTGCCCTCTATCCTTTTATTTGTGAAGTTTGCCATGAAGTGGGTCATTTTAATTTTCAATGCTCCTCCAATGATAATTTGAACCCAATGAGTGCTGCAAATTTGTATTGTGATGATGAAATTACTCCTAATCAGCATGATGAACTTACTTTATTTTTGGGGTGTGAAGAACTGTCGAGAAAAATCTCTTTGTTACATATGAGTGATCTTGATGTTGATGATGTCCTGCATGGGTGTTTTTCTTATTGCATTGATAATAGCCATACAAATACTTACATACAAAATATTTTAGAAGATGACACCTTACCAAAATATGATAGGACCGCTGTGTGTTTTCAACTAATTAATGAAAAGGAGGGATCCTCCCAAGTTTCTTCCATTGTTTCTGAAAGTAAATCAGGTTATGCGGACAAGCCACCCAAGCCTCTTCCTCCTAAAGGAGGGAACGAGGAAAAGGAGGAGGAGAAGAAGAAGAAGAAGGGAACGAAGAAGAAGAAGAAGAATAAGGGGAATAAAAAGAAAGAGGTAACAACATATCCCCGCGTATATGAGATAACGATAGGTAACCGTAAGTATGTTGCTCCCGATGATTATTGTGATAATGAATCTGAGTACGATGATCTTCCTATACCCTTTACCCATATTAATGATCATGATTTGGAAGAGCACACTAACTTTGATGTTGGAAATCTCTTTGGTACTGATTATGAAAGTAATGATGATAGCATTATTCATGTCCCCTCAAATGATGATATTGAAAGCTCTAAGCTTGGGGATGTTGTGCTCAAAGATCCTATACTTGAGACCTCTACTTTTAGTGAAAATGATGATATCACATATTCTGGTCTAGATAATCGCTATAGAGATGGATATGACACATGTTACAATTATCCTTATGAAACTTGTCATAGTTATGATAGGCTTACCAAAAAAATTTCCTTAATATGCAACTTGTTTACCATGTTCAAATTCTTGATAATAATCCTGCTCCAATTACTATTAATGAGAATAATTCTTCTTATGCCAAATTTAATGATACTTCTATGCATATGAACCGTGATAAGAATGTTTTAAGTGATGGGTATATTGTGGATTTCATCAATGATGCTACTGAAAGTTATTATGAGAGAGGGAAATATGGTTATATGCATCTTAATAATATTAAGTTTCCCTCTTTATGTTGAGAATCTTGAAGTTACTCGTGTTTTATCCTCTTATGCTTGTCACTTTGTTCTTCATGAATTCATTTGTGTACAAGATTCCTCTTCATAGGAAGCATGTTAGACTTAAATGTGTTTTGAATTTGCCTCTTGAAGCTCTCTTTTGCTTCAAATACTATCTCTTGCAAATGCATCATCAAAACCGCTGAGCCCATCTTAATGGCTATAAAGAAAGAACTTCTTGGGAGATAACCCATGTGTTATTTTGCTACAGTACTTTGTTTTATATTTGTGTCTTGGAAGTTGTTTACTACTGTAGCAACCTCTCCTTATCTTAGTTTTATGTTTTGTTGTGCCAAGTAAAGTCTCTATGGTAAAGTTGATGCTAGATTTGGATTGCTGCGCAGAAACAGCATTGCTGTCTGTCACGAATCTGGGTCTAATTCTCTATAGGTAACTCAGAAAATTATGCCAATTTACGTGAGTGATCCTCAGATATGTACGCAACTTTCATTAGTTTTGAGTTTTTCCATTTGAGCAAGTCTGGTGCCATTTTAAAATTCGTCTTTACGGACTGTTCTGTTTTTGACAGATTCTGCCTTTTATTTCGCATTGCTTCTTTCGCCGTGTTGGGTGGATTTCTTTGTTCTATTACCTTCCAGTAGCTTTGAGCAATGACCAGAAGTGTTAAGAATGATTGTGTCACCTCTGAACATGTGAGTTTTTGATTATGCACTAACCCTCTAATGAGTTTGCTTAAAGTTTGGTGTGGAGGAAGTTTTCAAGGGTCAAGAGAGGAGGATGATATACTATGATCAAGAAGAGTGAAAACTCTAAGCTTGGGGATGCCCCGGTGGTTCACCCCTGCATATTTCAAGAAGACTCAAGCGTCTAAGCTTGGGGATGCCCAAGGCATCCCCTTCTTCATCGACAAATTATCAGGTTCCTTCTCTTGAAACTATATTTTTATTCGGTCACATCTTATGTACTTTACTTGGAGCGTCTGTATGTTTTCTTGTTTTTGTTTTTGTTTGAATAAATGCTTGTGTGGGAGAGAGACACGCTCCGCTGGTTCATATGAACACATGTGTTCTTAGCTTTATCTTTTAGTGTTCATGGCGAAGGTTAAAACTGCTTCATTCATTTTTATATGGTTGGAATTGGAAAATGCCACATGTAGTCATTGGTATGATGTCTTGAATAACTTGATACTTAGCAATTGTTGTGCTCTTATTTAAGCTCTTGCATCATATACCTTGCACCTATTAGTGAAGAAATACATAGAGCTTGTTAAAATTTGGTTTGCATGAGTGGTTTCTCTAGAGTCTAGATATTTTCTAGTAAGATGTTTGAACAACAAGGAAGACAATGTATAGTTTTATGATGTTTGTAATATGTCTTTTATGTGAGTTTTGCTGTACTAGTTCGTGCTTGTGTTTGCTTCAAACAACCTTGCTGGCCTAAACCTTGTATCGAGAGGGAATACTTCTCATGCATCCAAATCTTGAGCCAATCACTATGCCATTTGTGTCCACCATACCTACCTACTACATGGCATTTATCCGCCATTCCAAAGTAAATTGCTTGAGTGCTACCTTTAAAATTCCATCATTCACCTTTGCAATATATAGCTCATGGGACAAATAGCTTAAAAACTATTGTGGTATTGAATATGTACTTATGCACTTTATCTCTTATTAAGTTGCTTGTTGTGCGATAACCATGTTTCTGGGGACGCCATCAACTATTCCTTGTTGAATATCATGTGAGTTTCTATGCATGTCCGTCTTGTCTGAAGTAAGAGAGATCTACCACCTTTCTGGTTGGAGCATGCATATTGTTAGAGAAGAACTTTGGGCCGCTAACTAAAGCCATGATTCATGGTGGAAGTTTCAGTTTGGACATATATCCTCAATCTCATATGAGAATAATAATTGTTGCCACATGCTTATGCATTAAAGAGGAGTCCATTATCTGTTGTCCATGTTGTCCCGGTATGGATGTCTAAGTTGAGAATAATCAAAAGCGAGAAATCCAAAATGCGAGCTTTCTCCTTAGACCTTTGTACAGGCGGCATGGAGGTACCCCATTGTGACACTTGGTCAAAACATGTGCATTGCAAAGATCCCAGTAGTCCAAGTTAATTAGGACAAGGTGCGGGCACTATTAGTATACTATGCATGAGACTTGCAACTTGTAAGATATAATGTACATAACTCATATGCTTTATTACTACCGTTGACAAAATTGTTTCATGTTTTCAAAATAAAATCTCTAGCACAAATATAGCAATCGATGCTTTCCTCTTTGAAGGACCATTCTTTTACTTTTATTGTTGAGTCAGTTCACCTATCTTTCTCCACCTCAAGAAGCAAACATTTGTGTTAACTATGCATTGATTCTTACATACTTGCTTATTCCACTTGTTATATTGCTTTGCATTGACAACTATCCATGAGATATACATGTTACAAGTTGAAAGCAACCGCTGAAACTTAATCTTCCATAGTGTTGCTTCAATGTCTCTACTAAGAATTTATTGCTTTATGAGTAACTCTTATGCAAGACTTATTGATGCTTGTCTTGAAAGTACTATTCATGAAGAGTCTTTGCTATATGATTCAATTGTTTACTCATTGCATTTACATTGTTTCGAATCGCTGCATTCATCTCATAAGCTTTACAATGGTATGATTAAGATTATGTTGGTAGCATGTCACCTCGAAATTATCTTTTATCGTTTACCTACTCGAGGACGAGTAGGAACTAAGCTTGGGGATGCTGATACGTCTCCAACGTATCTATAATTTCCGATGTTCCATGCTTGTTTTATGACAATACCAACATGTTTTGTTCACACTTTATATCATTTTTATGCGTTTTCCGGAACTAACCTATTGACGAGATGCCGAAAGGCCAGCTTGCTGTTTTCTGCTGTTTTTGGTTTCAGAAATCCTAGTAAAGAAATATTTTCGGAATCGGACGAAATCAAGACCCAGATTCCTATTTTTCCCGGAACCATCCGGAACACACGAGAACCGCCAGAGAAGGGGGACAGGGCCACCAAACCACACCCCGGCGCGGCCGGGGGGCGCCCCCTATGGTTTGGGCAGCCCGTGGCCCCTCCGACTCCGACTCTTCGCCTATTTAAGCCGTCGTGACCTAAAAACATCGACAGAAAAGACGAACCTCCAGAAAGACTCCAGGGGCGCCGCCACATCGCGAAACTCCAATTCGGGGGACAGAACTCTCTGTTCCGGCACCTTGCCGGGACGGGGAATTGCCCCCGGAGCCGTCTCCACCGCCGTCTTCACCGCCATATTCACCGCCATCGCTGCCTCCATGATGAGGAGGGAGTACACTACAAGAAATATGTTAACTAACGACCTTCTCACAGTGACCACAGAAAATCTGGTCATAACTCTATGACCGTTTTGGAGCAATTGGTCGTAAGCCATCTGGGAGGGTCCAAACCCTAATATTTTAGGACCATTTTGATAAGAAAGGTCATAAGTTTCTTAGACAAAATGGTCATGGAGCAGATGATATGGTCTACGAGTTTATCTTTAAGCCATGGCGACCAATTTAAATGGTCATGTCTACCAATTCGTTTTGTCTTAGAATGACTGGTCCGCCACCTCAAGAACTGTGCTTACCTACAACATCCATGTGTCCTGAACATATTTAAAAAAAAAACACGAGCAAACTATTAGGAAGGTGTAGTTCAAATTTGCCCACTTCTAGCTGAATCGGCATAAATTTATCTTTTTTGTAAGAGGTATCTAGAAGTATTTTGAGATGCAACTAATTGGTGATTTATACATACAATGTGGTCTATTCTGACATACAAAATTGAGGTGGTCTAATTTTTGTAACAAATTTTATAGGTGTCCACATAAAACCCCCATCTTTTACTATTTATTGCAGATTTACACTTTAGCTTATGCCCATGGTAATAGAACATAGTAGATTTACCGAACAATAATGCACCCGTCTTAGAAAATACCACTGCATCTCAAAAAAAAAACACTGCAGCATGGGGCCTAAAATCATGGGTCCCTGCGGCAATAGTACTAGTTAGTGCTCGAAAACGCACCCTCATGGTGTCAAAATTGGAAGGCCAGCCCGCGCCTTATCCGCGCCCTTGCGAAGTGAAAATTTCGTTCCCCGCAGAAATTTCCCTCCTCTCTCAAACCCTAACCCAGATTTCCCCGCCTCCACAGTCATCCTCTGTTTAGATCCAATCGCCCCTCACGGCCTCACCTTCCACCCTTCTACTACCTCCCAAGGCGACCGGCAGGAGGACCTCCTCGCGGGGCTCACCGCCGACGGTCGCGTTGCCCTCGCGGGTCTCACGCGGACGGCCGCGTTGCCCTTGCGGGTCTCACCGCCGACGGCCACATCCACCACTTCGTCGCGTACAACGCCTCATTTCGAGGTCGCGCTCCATATCGGTGAGGCGGCATGTCAATGCCCATGTCCAGCGGCGGCGCAGGCTTTCGTTGCCGTTGCCGCTAGCCTCGCTGCTGCCAGATCCGGTCGTTGATGCCGTCCGCCACGGGCTTGCTTGACGTCTCTTCCACCGCGGGCTCCCGCGTCTTGGAGCTCGCCACGGGCTCCCTTCGTGAGGTACGAACGAGCCAACCACCCCTCTCGTTTTTTTCTAGCTGTTCGTGAGCAGGGCACTCGGCTTACTCGAGTGCAATCTGTAGGAAGATCTACTGTGGGGTTTCGTGGCTCACTTTTTTTGTGCTGTGTGGATTCGTTGTTCTTGGATCCGTATCACAAGGACCCCAGCTAGGCGGTCACATTTTTGGCGCAAATCACACAAGATCAGCGGCGCAGGCGACCTCCACTCCGGCTGTTTCTCTCCAATTTACCTTTTGTTTTGTGA
This sequence comes from Lolium rigidum, assembly GCF_022539505.1. NCBI lineage: Eukaryota > Viridiplantae > Streptophyta > Magnoliopsida > Poales > Poaceae > Lolium > Lolium rigidum. Next base: position 25,683,936 of record NC_061513.1, on the reverse strand, counting down.
AAATGTCTTATATTTATTCTCCTTTGATAACTATGTAGCTTATATGTTGAAGTGGTTAGTTTTAGGCTTCGCTAATGAAGTTTGATGTTAACTCCATGTATTGAATTAGCTTCATTATGTGTTGGGTGGTATTTAGGTAGAATTTTATATCTGCACTGCCAAGATATGACTCGACGTAGTACTTTCAATGCAACTTATTCTAGTTCTAATCGTGGCTGATGCTCACAGTAAGGTTACCTAAACACATTTGTATTATTTATCTGGAATAGAGCAAGAAAAATTAATTTGTGTAGTTATTCATGTCAGGATCATTTAGAAATCTGATGCATGTTTTGTACATGGAACATTTGGCTCTGAATTCATCTCTCTAACATCAGATTTGCCTTGTTAATAATTTAAGTTTTTTTTTGAGCCTGTATGCCTGATAAGGTTGTGCTACAAATTGACTTCCCCTTGCTCAAGCAAAGCTTGCAGCCGAGAGGATCTGATGTCTGAACATTTCTCAACTGTTTTATCTTTCTTTTTGTTTCAATTCCAGTTTGTTTTAATAAGAGACCTTTTGCTTGCAGTGTTGTGCTGATGAGCTTTGGCAATAGGTTATTGGTTGAATGACACGTCATGGTTGTTAAAAATTTATTGGTCCAGGTCTTTAAGCTCTGAACTTAGCGTATAAACAATTGTATAACAATTCCCATTTCCAAGGTCAATTTGGTATCCCAGGTCCAGGTCCTAAAGCTCTGAACTTAGAGTATATAAAATCAATAGAATCATTTTAGATGACTGCTATGGCACCTTATTCTCTGTTCTTCAGTAGTTTACCAATTATTAAAGTTGAACAGTAAGTGATGTTTCTAATCAGTTATGTACGAAAACCTTGAGCACAATTTTATGCAAGTGTAGGATGTGGGTTTATTAGTTGATGTGCTCTAAGTAGGACCATTGTCATGATTAGAATGGAAGCTATCCTGTGAGTTTTGGTTGGCAATGTTCAGTGTTAAAGAATCAATAACTAGCGGCACTTCTTATACACATTCTTCGTGTAGGTAGTCCAACATTCTGGTCGCATGGCTTCCTAGAAGCAATCAGCAAGAAACGATTCTCAGAACAGGCAAATGTTAGATGACCAGCTACTGAACTTTGTGCTACTAAAGCTCTGCTGATTGGTTGTTAGCTATGGTCTGCTGCTACTTTGTTCTGAGTTGTATATGTATGACTGCTGCATCTCCTCGTTCTGAAGTTTTATTCAGCATAGCTTGCTTCCCTTGAGGTTTATCACCTAAACTGTAGTCAATAAATTACTGTTGCTACTGCTGGCATTGTATTAAATATCTTTTCAATTATATAGCATTTTACGGAATATCTAGACGTGGCCACTACTTTGTTATCTGTGGAGAGTATTTGCTTTGTGTTGTACATAAGAATGTAGCTGCTTTAAATAATAGTGATGTTCTCTGCTCTCATATATTCCTGGTTTTATACTCAGGCGAATGACAACATAATGACTCTGTTATGCCCTTTATTTTTACTTATTTTGACCTGCAGTAGAATCATTGATGTTCTGCTCCCCATGTCTTGTTGTGGCTTCTCGTACATGGTATGTTCATTTGTTCAGTATTGAAACTAATACCTTGCCTCATTTCAATGGAACCTTCTAAGCAGATCCCCAAGCACAGAGAGAGAGAGGCCATCGTGTTAGTTCATGGCCTCCCTGCCGCCAGATACGTCTGCCCCGACATCGCTGCAGCTGGACCTGCCTGCTTGAACTGATTTTTGCCTCCCCGTAGATGACACAGTGAACCATCTAGCTTGTCTATTTGGATATTTGAACAAGTGACGATGGCAACCACATCAGGTAAGAACTCACTCAATCACACGAAGTTTACTGCTATTTGGTTATCTTGAAATGAGCATATTATGTCCCTGTGATTGAAAAACAGCATACTAGTGTAGGTTGTTTATTCCTGTCTACTGCTATTTGGTTATCTTGAAATGAGCATATTATGGCTCTTGACTAATATAACATCCTGGCTTAATTGTTGATTGAGGGCACATTAGTCAATCTGAATAACTTCGACATACTTTCTATTTTATCATGGTTCCGTTCTGTTGCTTCTGTAATTGTCTCTTGTTGTTTTGTTTCATTCCCCATTGTCAAGAATATCACAGCATTATCCTTGTAGTGAATAACAATTATTATTTAAGATCATCAATTGACGCGTTGCTGTTGTAAACGGTCCTGGTTATGTGTTGCTTCTTCATGCTCTGCTAGCAAATTGAAGTACTCTTCATGTGTGGTCGAGCTTTATTTGTATGTCCGGAAACATGAGCATTTGCACAGCTTACTATCAACAAGCATGGTCTGTATGTATACTTGCTTGCTTATTGAACTGGAGCACGTCCTGTTTTGCAAGTACTAGTGAAACTGGATCTTACTAATTATGGAAATGAGCATTTAGTTTACATATAACTAGAAGTATGTATTCTTGGGTGTTCTCATTATCATGGCGCTACCGGTATATATTCTTGTATAGTATGGAAATTGACACATCTTGCCCCGAGTTGTGGTTTGTGTACTACAGTTTATCTTGTATAGTGTGAGAACCAAAATATTCCGTTGCTAACAGTATATATTATTTCTGAGTCGCTATAGTTTAGCATGCAATATATGATCTCCTGAAAGTGTACTCAGTTTCTATCATGTATAAACAAAAAAAATTCCTTGTTTTGCACGGGTTTGGACTACATGTATACAATGTTAATTTTTTTACATTAATGCCCTATAGTTTCCTAGATTATGTTCTATAGTTTCTCATACCTGATTCATTTTGCACCTGGCTAAATTATTGATAAGTAGCTTGTTCCATCTCTTGTTTCTGCATAATGTTGAATATCAATATCGTGTGCACTGTGACTTTCGTTTGTAACTTTCTGAATATTTCAGAGTACTCTGCTACCGTGTGTTTTTGACCTTTAATTGTTTCCAGTAACTGGTAGTTGTTCCTGCTCCTGTTTAGGCATCTTTGCTTAAAATTGTGTGCATTGTAGGTAGACAGATTGATGAACATTGCATAAAGTTTAGAAGGGTCCCCCCGTCACGTGCATGACACATGTTTTTTTGTAATCGCTGAGGTACTTTGTATACACTGGGTTCTTCCCAAGTCAATGTGGTAAGTTCTTTGCGCTATCTGTTCTATTTTTTCTGCTAGGAAATGTTTTTGTGTGAGCTGTGGATGATCGTAACAAGCTGCTGCGTAGTATATGTTTTGTATGTGTCTGGCAAGGACTCATTTACAACTTTCTATGACACTTAGTTGTTTGTTGACATTTGGAAGTTGGACATAATATTGGTTTCGCACTTATCATGAGATGAACTCATGCTGGTTGAAGTTAAAAATGTCGTATTTGCTGCTTGTCTGATTATTGACTATAAATACTATGCTTAATTGTGCCTTTCTCAAACTGAAACCCAAAGACTAAAAGAATATTTTTGGCTCCTGCATGACTACTAGTAGTCAGGTCATAGGTTACACATGGTTAAATATTTTGCAATTGGAAGGCCACGCCACTATATTGGTGTAACATGCATCCTTACCCTTCTTGGTTGCTTGGCATTCAGATAAAAATACGTTTGTTTTTTCGTTAGCTAACCAACCTTTCCCAAGACCTGTATGGTCATACGAAGTTTTAGTCTTTTGTAGGTATTCCAGAATGTACCCTTGATTTTAAACCAGTTTTGAACAAAATGCGCGGACAAGATCATGCACCTTTTGCTAGCTAGTATGCCTGTGCAAGTTTAGATATGGACATGATGTTATGTTATTATTATTTTAATTTAGAAGCAATTTCATGGTATGATCTTTTTTATGTTGTATTGTCATGCAGGACTGATCAAGAGCATTATGATTGAGCTCAAGGTTGAGGAAGATCAAAGAGAAGTCTCGGCCCAGAGCAGTTATAATTTAATAGCTGGGACGTTTGTACATGTGATACGTAATGTGCAAATACTGTAATTGACTTAACTATGGCAGCAGGCAGCGAGAGATATTTCCTCGTATTAAAGATACGAAGTTGTACTGGTTGTGACTTGAACTACTGTAAATTTTTATTTGCTCTCTATCTGTTATGTCCACAGTACTGGCTGTTATTTTAAGATTTTCGTATGACGTGAAATAATTAGAAACTGATGATTGGGATCCACTACAACTGGGAAACAGTAATGGATATAACAGAATCGCTGAAATTGAAAATAAATGACACAAATGGTACAGGTTGAAAATAAAAAGGCTAAAATGTTGGGCTTGGCCCATGTAACATAGCAACATTGTTGGGCTTGGCCCATGTGAAGCACCAAACTGGACTGGGCTGATTTTGATTTAGAACCATTTGGTTTGGTCATATATTTGCCACGTAGGATTGGCCACGTCGGATCTGACGTGGATAGGGCAGGCCTGCCCGTGACCAACATTTTGGTCATAGAATCTACGACCATCCATTTTGGTCGTAGAGGATTACGACCATTTAAATAAAAAGGTCGTCGTGCACCGTCAGTGACGCTCAACTAGCGACCAACAGTTATTGGTCACGGCGTGGTCACAGATGGAGCACAACGACCTTTCAGCGACCAATATGGAGGGTCGCAAGTCACCAGATTTCTTGTAGTGGTAATCCATCCCCGAGGCTGAGGGCTCCGCTGTAGCTATGTGGTTCATCTCTCTCCCATGTACCTCAATACAATAATCTCATGAGCTGCTTTACATGATTGAGATTCATATGAGTTTGTATCACTACTATCTATGTGCTACTCTAGCAAAGTTATTAAAGTAGTTCTATTCCTCCTGCACGAGTGTAAAGGCGACAGTGTGTGCACCGTGTTAGTACTTGGTTTATGCTATGATCATGATCTCTTGTAGATTGCGAAGTTAACTATTGCTATGATAATATTGATGTGATCTATTCCTCCTACATATGCATGAAGGTTACGGTGTGCATTCTATGCTAGTACTTGGTTTAGTCTGTTGATCTATCTTACACTAAAGGTTACTAAAACATGAGCATTATTGTGGAGCTTGTTAACTCCGGCATTGAGGGTTCGTGTAATCCTACGCAATGTGTTCATCATCCAACAAAAGTGTAGAGTATGCATTTATCTATTCTGTTATGTGATCAATGTTGAGAGTGTCCACTAGTGAAAGTGTAATCCCTAGGCCTTGTTCCTAAATATCGCTATCGCTACTTGCTTACTTTTTCTTGCGTTACTACTGTCTGCAATACTACCACCATCAACTACACGCCAGCAAGCTATTTTCTGGCACCGTTGCTACTGCTCATACTTATTTATACCACTTGTATTTCACTATCTCTTCGCCGAACTAGTGCACCTATTAGGTGTGTTGGGGACACAAGAGACTTCTTGCTTTGTGGTTGCGGGGTTGCATGAGAGGGATATCTTTGACCTCTTCCTCCCTGAGTTCGATAAACCTTGGGTGATCCACTTAAGGGAAAACTTGCTGCTGTTCTACAAACCTCTGCTCTTGGAGGCCCAACACTGTCTACAGGAAAGGAGGGGGAACGTAGACATCAAAGGTCAACAATGGTGGAGAGCAAAAGGAGGAAGAAGAAGTGGGGAGAAAGAGGAGGAAGAAAGCCTTAAATAGGGGTCTTAGATTTCTGCCAGTTGGGGCCAAAATCGCGACAGGCCGGCAGTGCCGGCCTTGTTCCACCGGCAGTGCCGGGGTGGCCGGCAGTGCTGGCCTTTTTCCACCGGCAGTGCCGGCCCGGCGGCAGTGCCGGGGTGTTCCCGGCGGCAGTTCCGGCCCCCCAGTTTTTTGTCAAACACCCGATACGAAAACCTCAAGAACTTTTGCATCCGGACTCCGATTTTGATGATCTTGGGCTCGTTTCGAAGCTAGTAACAAGCTCTACAAGATCATGCAGGGAACCATCATAGTCCAGAAAAGTAGGATAGAAACAAATGGATAAAGGTTTTACCTATCTATAAACAGCAAACCGGTAAAACCTCCAATATGGAAAATGCAACAACTTGAGTTAGGAAACTCGGATTTAGGTGAAACCAATTTTGTTGTAAATAAGATGATAAGAGCTACCCCACAAAGAGTGAAAAGCTTAAGAACAATTGGGGTAGGTTTTTATTTGAATTTTAGAGTGAAACCTCTCAATACGAGAAACCGAGAAAAACTCCAATATCGAAAACGCAACAAGTGATTCATGCGGAATCCGTTTTCGATGAACTAGAGCTTGTCATGAGAATAAGCACAAGCTCTAAAACACCATATGGATAAGATCCAAATAACAACCAAGAAGGATGATGCAAGGATGCAAATGTTTGAGCTCTCCGAAGGATACGATCGAGTTACTCACTCGAGAGCCCTCTTGATAGTACGGCAACTAAACTATAAACCGGTCTCCAACTACACCATGAGACCGGTGAGAAAGAAACCCTATCAAGAGCAAACCTTAACCTTGAGCAATCCACTTGAGCTTGATGATGACGATCTTGACCGCAACAAGATGGAACACCTTTCTTGATTGTGCTTGCTTGACGAAGTCTTGTGGATTGCTCCCCCATAATCCACCATGGGAGAGCTTCTTCTTCGGCGCATCTTCACATATCCATGATCACCATATGGATGGCAAGACTCAAGCAAAGGATCTCTTCGAGATGGCTCATCTTGAACTTGCACTTCATTTCTTCATTTCTTCATTCTTCATCATGTTGATGTCTTGAAGCAACTTGAGGGCTCACTTCATCTTCATCTTCAAGACATACTTGACACTTTATATCCTTCATCAATTTCTTCTTATTGCAACCTAATACAAACATGTTGATGTCTTGAAGTAACTTGAGGGCTCACTTCATCTTCATCTTCAAGACATACTTGACACTTGATATCCTTCATCAAATTCTTCTTATTGCAACCTTGAAGCCAACATATGGTTCAAGAATTGCCTATGGACAACTCCTACAAATATAACTCAATGCAAACATTAGTCCACTTCATCTTCATCTTCAAGACATACTTGACACTTTATATCCTTCATCAATTTCTTCTTATTGCAACCTAATACAAACATGTTGATGTCTTGAAGTAACTTGAGGGCTCACTTCATCTTCATCTTCAAGACATACTTGACACTTGATATCCTTCATCAAATTCTTCTTATTGCAACCTTGAAGCCAACATATGGTTCAAGAATTGCCTATGGACAACTCCTACAAATATAACTCAATGCAAACATTAGTCCATAGGGATTGTCATTAATTACCAAAACCACACATGGGGGCTCCATGCACTTTCAATGTGTTTGATGAAATGTTTGTGAGGATGCCACTTGATTTTATTTGATAAGATTTCTCCTCTTTTTGATCCTAAAAGGTTAGCAACTATTTTCTCGTATACATAGTCCGCACAATACTAATTTTAGCATGGTGATTGCATCTGATACATAATTGTACCTATGGTGCAGATGAGTCATCCATGGATGTACGGTAACCGATGCGATCCCGCTTTCAGAGAGGGCGTGAAATCTTTCCTGCTTGTGGCCGAGGCTAACAAGTCGAAGCAAGGTTTTATTTGTTGTCCATGTCTGAAATGTAAGAATGAGAAGGATTACCCTTGCTCAAGAGACATTAAGAGCCACCTGCTTCGGTTCAGATTCATGTACGGCTATAATGTTTGGACCAAGCACGGAGAAGAAGGGGTTATGACGATGGAAGACGGCAATGAAGAACAAGATAACGACGACCAGTACCGATCTATCTTCTCTGAATACGATGATACCGCAATGGAAGACAATGAAGAAGAAGGAGGTGAAGAATGGGCACCAGATGATCCTAGTGATGATGATCTTCGTCGGGCCATTTCTGATACAAGGAGAGACTGAGGCACAGATAAGGAGAGGTTGCAGTTCGACAAGATGTTAGAGGACCACCAAAAATTGTTTTACCCAGGTTGTGAAGATGGGAAGAAAAAGCTGGGTAGCATATTGAAATTGCTGAAATGGAAGGCAGAGGCAGGTGTGACTGACTCTGGATTTGAAAAATTGCTGATAATATTAAAGAAGCTGCTTCCAAGAAAGAACGAATTGCCCGCCAGTATGTATGAAGCAAAGAAGTTTGTCTACCCTCTAGGATTATGTAATAACCCAGAACATAGGAACAACGAAGGGTAGATTTAGAAATGGGATGTGTATTTCATCGCAAAACGGGGGAAATTTTCGCGCCTTATTGCAACTAAACCTAAGAGGGATCGAGGTTCTCTCTCATTTTTCACTTAGGGTTAGGCAATGTGAGTTAGGGAAATTTCGACATGATCTCTTTTGTATCTTGTTAATGTGGGGAAGGATTTCATTTGTCCAATTTATACTACATTGAACAATAAGCAATAAGCACTATGGAAATTGAATTCACATTTCAAATACAACTTATGAATTCAAATAACTTTGAATTTCAAATTGAATATTAAATACAACATTTAATCAAGAATATAATCATTACATAAATCAAAAGCTCATAAGAAAAACTTGAGCTTTATTGATAACCAACACAGATTACATTGTCTTTACAATATTCTTGATACAAGAATTGATGAATAATAAATAAAAATGAAAAAGGAAGATTACAATATTGTCCTAAACTAAAACCTAAACTAAATGACTTGAAGAATATCTTCATGGTCATATTCACCTTCAAAAACCTGCAACATAAGACAGCAAGTAATAGCCAGAAAGTTAAGTATTAAACAGAAATTCAGTTTGGACAGAACCAGCTGTCCTGCACACTTGTGCTTGTCCAAAGCCCTGGACAGCACATGATAAGAGCAAGCAGACCAAACCTGAGCACCATCAGAGGGCTCAAGTTTCAGCATATGAGAGCACACAGCTCATGTGTGTTGGGCAAGCCACAGCAAGGCAATGCATAAGCCTAGTCACCAAAGCAACCCAGGCTTGTGTATCATGGCAAGAACAGAAGTAGGGCTCATATAAAAGGAGCACAAACCCTAGAAACTGTAAAAGTCGACCAGATAAGGATTCACCAGGTAAGGGTGAAACCAGAGCAGCATAGTTCATCCAGTTCTTGCTCAAGAACAGAACCAACACACACAACCACTCATCCACCAGAAATCATGGTGACCTGAGAAGATCATCCAAGACCTGGAGGTGAAGGACTGTGACATAAACCACAAGTCTGCATCAACACAAAATCTCACTCTAGGAGCTGGAACAAGGTATACCTAGTTCCTGGAGAAGATCCCATGGATCTAATCCATAAATCATGCATGACATAGTCATGGGATTGAGCAGATGCTCAAAAGGGTAAATCATCACTTGGTTTTCACCAAGGATTACTGCCAGTCTAGATGCCACTAAAACAAAAATAATCCAGATACAGATCTTGTGCACAGACACTAACAAGATCTCATGCACATATAGCACCAGTAGATGTATTACAAGGATTAGCAGCTAACCAAGACTACATAGAAAATCCTAAGCATGCAACCATCAGGAAACCCTAGATTTCTTCACAAGCAAGCATATTGGCATTCATATTTTTTATGTTCCCCAAATATGCAAGCAAAGATGAGTAGCCAACAAGATCCAACCAACCATGTGGGCAACCAATCAGTAGCAAGGCTACTGAGGTCACAGCACACTTAGAACCATCCAAAGCAAAGCAAAATACAAAGCATCACTATCCAGAAATGGATTCAGACTTTATTTGCTTGTCAAATAATCATGAACAGCAAATTCATATAAAAGCAAGTAATTTAATCATCACTACATAAGCAGTTCATCATTAATTAATTTATTCCAGCATGAATACATAACAAATTCATGCTATATCTTGACAGTAGCACACTATGAGGCAACAGAGCACTTGTCACTGCATCATAGCCACCGGATCAAGTCCAGTGAGCTAGGAAGAGCAACAACATGTACATACAGTAGCAATAGCATGCTTGAGCATCAGCATCAATAAAGAAATAATTCACTTAGCCACAGGAATTAATCAACAACCAAGCCATTAGCATTTAATTGATCAAATGGATCAATTGAATCAAGTCAAGCCCCACAGATAAGCTAGCCAACAAGAAATGGTTGATCCAATGGATCATTGGATTGCACACGAAGCACAGAAGCACCTCACAGACATCACTGGCATTCACAAGTGTCACAGATGCATAGCAGTACACCTAGACAAGCAAATAGAATATGCCAGTAAGCATTGACAAGCTCATAAGCATGAACAGCATGGCATGACAAGCAGTAAGCAAGCAAACACACTGGCCAGTACCAGAGATTGGTGAATTGGCTAGAACTTGCAGAAAATGGAAGCACAGGTAGCTTAAGCAGCAGTAGCAAGGCTCTGCATGATCACAGGATCATCAGAGAGCAGTAGATCAAGAGGAGAAGGAGCACAGAAGCTTGGGAGGCGCACAGGCATGGAGAGGAGAAGGAGAAGGAGCAGAGAAACTTACACGCGCCTGGTGGCAGAGGCTATGGCATGGCGAGGCAGTGCTCGCGCGGCTATAGCAGCTGCAAAGCCAGGGAAGGCGCCGGCGTTACGCCGACGAAAACCACCACAGCAGCACGGCACGGAGACAACGGCACAGGTACTGCGAGCAGCACCTGCGCCAGGTCGGTCTCGGAGGCGCACACGTCGACGGCGAGGGCGAGAGCTCGTCGGAGATCACCCAATCGCCCGAGGGGATTCTCCACGAGATCCAGAGAGGAGGCGATTCGTCAGGAGAGGAAGCAATCGGAGAAACCACGCGGACAGATCGATAGATCGTCTCCCGGCGGTCCAGATCTGGTAGGTGGCTAAGGCAGGGGAGCACGGAGATGGCCGGAGCACGGCGGCGGCCATGGTGGTGACGCCATCACCACGGGTGTCGCCAGAGGTTAGGGTTAGGTCGAGCGCGTGAGAGAGACGAGTGAGTGAGCGAGCGAGGTGGGCTGCTTCGGCGCCACCGACCCGTTATGGGGCACGCCTTAGTGGGATGTCCCATGGGCTTTAGTTAGTGGGCTGGCCCAATAGGGGCCAGGGGGTATTCTGGTCATTTCACAATTAAGAAAATAGCCAGAATTTCACCAATTTTTAGTAAATAAAATACAACTCTAAAAAATCCATTAAAAATTGGATTTGTGAATGAAAAATTATTCTTAACAAGAATAAAATATGAAATAGAATTTAAGAAACAAATTCAAATTTATGAACTTGATGAATTTAAAATAAAAACTTGGAATTTCAAACTATTATTTCCTTGTATTTAAAAATCAAGGAAAAATCTCAAATAAGTTCAAATACTTATTTTCAAACATTTCAAAATGAAATTCTATTATTCCAAGTCATTTCTATTTGAAAAAGGTATTTTCCAAAGGAAAATATTCTATTCCTTTTTATTCCAAAAATATAGAGGCAACTCTATTATTTCCAATCATTTTTGGAATGAATAATGAATCACCAAAGTAAAGTAGTTTTACTTTGAATTATTTTACTTTATGAGAAATAAAGTGGTTTACACATTAAAGCAATTGCAAATTACTGCCAAAGGCATAAATCTTAACTCAACTAAATTGTAATAACTCATTGGGGTAAAGAGATTCCACATAAAATAATACATACATGACTGCATTATTTGGATTTTATAACATTGTCCTTACCGGACAATGATGCTTCTTACAGAACCCGAGGTCCAGGTTCCATCAACTGCATTGAACTGCACTATCTCGCAGTCCACGGGCAAGTTCACCCTTGCTCATACCAACTTGAGTATTTTCTATTACTTTAATGCAAAGCTATATACTTATCATTCCTGCATCGCAAATAAAATGTTACTTTTCCAACTATGAATATGACTATGTGGCTGGCAATGGAACCATGGTATGTGTTGATATGGTGGAGGTTCCATTGCATGAATTATATTAACCTAGGATTAATTACCAATGCCGTCCAGTGATTCTAGCGCCGTACAAACCGCGTTAACCATGAGATCTATAATGGCTCTAGGGAAGCCAGCCGTATCTTTTCCCTCCTGCACGCCAACGGACTGGTAGAGCTGCGGGGTGTTGGAGGCACTGCCGTAGGTTGGGATAGCCTTTTAAATCCCCATCCATATGTGATGTTGAGCTCTACGGTCTATGATGGATTGTCCAAAGTACACCGTGAGTAAAGCCGTATTATCGGGAGAAGTCTACTGGGGGTGTACGGGTGGACAAAAGGGTGGGTTTGCAGGGTCGCGGAGAAGGCGGTGTGGGCTTGGATTTTCATACCTGGCTTCACACCAAAGGAAGTGTGAACGGGGGCAAGTCCCTGCGGATGGCAAAAAGGGTGGGATCTCTTGTGGGAAAAGTAACGCACCTCTGCAGAGTGTATCAAATTGTGGCTGTCACTCCTTGTTCCGGGAAGGGAACTGCGAACGCGGCAGGAAAGGAACTCCATGAAGTTCTGGTCAACCTGTGAAGACTAACGGGCATAGTTTTCATAATAAAAGCAACATTTTGAAGAAATGATTTCAAAACATGCATTGACCTGCGATTTCCTGATCAATGGTCGTAGCTAGTGCATTGATACGTCTCCGACGTATCGATAATTTCTTATGTTCCATGCCACATTATTGATGATATCTACATGTTTTATGCATACTTTATGTCGTATTTATGCATTTTCCGGCACTAACCTATTAACGAGATGCCGAAGAGCCAGTTGTTGTTTTTTGCTGTTTTTGGTTTCAGAAATCCTAGTAAGGAAATATTCTCGGAATTGGACGAAATCAACGCCCAGGGGCCTATTTTGCCACGAAGCTTCCAGAAGACCGAAGAGAAGACGAAGTGGGGCCACGGGGCGCCGCCACACTAGGGCGGCGCGGCCCAGGGGGGGCCGCGCGGCCCTAGCGTGTGGGGCCCCCGTGACCCCTCCGAGGCTGCCCTTCCGCCTACATATAGTCTTCGTTGCGAAACCCCCAGTACCGAGAGCCACGATACGGAAAACCTTCCAGAGACGCCGCCGCCGCCAATCCCATCTCGGGGGATTCAGGAGATCGCCTCCGGCACCCTGCCGGAGAGGGGAATCATCTCCCGGAGGACTCTTCACCGCCATGGTCGCCTCCGGAGTGATGAGTGAGTAGTTCACCCCTGGACTATGGGTCCATAGCGGTAGCTAGATGGTCATCTTCTCCTTATGTGCTTCATTGTCGGATCTTGTGAGCTGCCTAACATGATCAAGATCATCTATCTGTAATGCTATATGTTGTGTTTGTCGGGATCCGATGGATAGAGAATACTATGTTATGTTGATTATCAATCTATTACCTATGTGTTGTTTATGATCTTGCATGCTGTCCGTTATTAGTAGAGGCTCTGGCCAAGTTTTTACTCTTAACTCCAAGAGGTAGTATTTATGCTCGATAGTGGGTTCATGCCTCCATTAAATCTGGGACAGTGACAGAAAGTTCTAAGGTTGTGGATGTGCTGTTGCCACTAGGGATAAAACATTGATGCTATGTTCGAGGATGTAGTTATTGATTACATTACGCACCATACTTAATGCAATTGTCTGTTGTTTGCAACTTAATAATGGAAGGGGTTCGGATGATAACTCGAAGGTGGACTTTTTAGGCATAGATGCATGCTTGGATAGCGGTCTATGTACTTTGTCGTAATGCCCAATTAAATCTCACAATAGTCATCATATCATGTATGTGCATGGTCATGCCCTCTCTATTTGTCAATTGCCCAACTGTAATTTGTTCACCCAACATGCTATTTATCTTATGGGAGAGACACCTCTAGTGAACTGTGGACCCCGGTCTATTCTTTACATCTGAAATATAAATCTGCTGCTATTGTTCTTTACTGTTCTTTGCAAACAAATATCATCATCCACACTATACATCTAATCCTTTGTTACAGCAAGCTGGTGAGATTGACAACCTCACTGTTTCGTTGGGGCAAAGTACTTTGGTTGTGTTGTGCAGGTTTCACGTTGGCGCCGGAATCCCTGGTGTTGCGCCGCACTACATCCCGCTGCCATCAACCTTCAACGTGCTTCTTGGCTCCTCCTGGTTCGATAAACCTTGGTTTCTTTCTGAGGGAAAACTTGCTGATGTGCGCATCATACCTTCCTCTTGGGGTTCCCAACGGACGTGTTAATTACGCGCAATCAAGCATATTTTTCTGGCGCCGTTGCCGGGGAGATCAAGACACGCTGCAAGGGGAGTCTCCGCAATCCAATCTCTTTACTTTGTTTTTGTCTTGCTTTATTTTATTTACTACTTTGTTTGCTGCACTAAATCAAAACACACAAAAAATTAGTTGCTAGCTTTACTTTATTTACTGTCTTGCACTCCATATCAAAAACACAAAAAAATTAGTTACTTGCATTTATTTTATCTAGTTTGCTTTATTTACTACTGCTAAAATGGCTACTCCTGAAAATACTAAGTTGTGTGACTTCACAACCACAAACAATAATGATTTCTTATGCACACCTATTGCTCCACCTGCTACTACAGCAGAATTCTTTGAAATTAAACCTACTTTACTGAATCTTGTTATGAGAGAGCAATTTTCTGGTGTTAGTTCTGATGATGCTGCTGCTCATCTCAATAATTTTGTTGAATTGTGTGAAATGCAAAAGTATAAAGATGTAGATGGTGACATTATAAAATTAAAATTGTTTCCTTTCTCTTTAAGAGCAAGAGCTAAAGATTGGTTGCTATCTCTACCTAAGAATAGTATTGATTCATGGACTAAATGCAAGGATGCTTTTATTGGTAGATATTATCCCCCTGCTAAAATTATATCTTTGAGGAGTAGCATAATGAATTTTAAACAATTGGATAATGAGCATGTTGCACAAGCTTGGGAAAGAATGAAATCTTTGGTTAAAAATTTCCCAACCCATGGAATGACTACTTGGATGATCATCCAAACCTTTTATGCAGGACTGAACTTTTCTTCACAGAACCTATTGGATTCAGCTGCTGGAGGTACCTTTATGTCCATCACTCTTGGTGAAGCAATAAAGCTTCTTGATAATATGATGATTAATTACTCTGAATGGCACACGGAAAGAGCCCCACAAGGTAAGAAGGTAAATTCTGTCGAAGAAACCTCTTCCTTGAGTGATAAGATTGATGCTATTATGTCTATGCTTGTGAATGATAGGACTAATGTTGATCCTTATTATGTTCTGTTAGCTTCATTGGTTGCTCAAAAAGAACATGTTGATGTAAACTACATTAAAAATAATAATTTCAACAACAATGCTTATCGGAACAATTCCAGTAATAACTATAGGCCATATCCTTATAATAATGGTAATGGTTATGGTAATTCTTATGGGAATTCTTACAACAATAATAGGAATACACCCCCTGGACTTGAAGCTATGCTTAAAGAATTTATTAGTACACAAACTACTTTTAACAAACCCGTTGAGGAAAAGCTCAATAAAATTGATATTCTCGCTTCTAAGGTTGATAGTCTTGCCTCTGATGTTGATCTTTTGAAATCGAAAGTTATGCCTAATAAGGATATTGAAAATAAAATTGTTACTACAGCAAATGCCATCCAAGTTAGAATTAGTGAGAATATAAGATTGATGGCCGAATTGCATGCTAGGTGGGAAAGAGAAGAAAATGAAAAACTAGCTAAAGAGAATAATGTAGCTGAAGTTTGGACTATTACCACCACTAGCAATGCTAATGTTCCACATGTTGCTGCACCTCCTACTAATAATGGTAAAATAATTGGTGTTGGCAATGTTTCCACTTCTAATGCAAAGCCTGCAAAACTGCCAGAAACTGCTAAAACTGCTGAAACTGCCTGTGATAAAACTGTTGAAATTTTTTCCAACATTGGGAATGATGATCCCATTGCTTTAGATTATAATGGTTTGGATTTTGATGATTGTCACATCTCTGAAGTTATAAAGTTCTTACAAAAACTTGCTAAGAGTCCTAATGCTAGTGCTATAAACTTGGCTTTCACAAAACATATTACAAATGCTCTCATAAAAGCTAGAGAAGAGAAACTAGAACGTGAAGCTTCTATTCCTAGGAAGCTAGAAGATGGTTGGGAGCCCATCATTAAGATGAAGGTCAATAATTTTGATTGTAATGCTTTATGTGATCTTGGTGCAAGTATTTCTGTTATGCCTAAGAAAATTTATGATATGCTTGACTTGCCACCATTAAAAAACTGTTATTTGGATGTTAATCTTGTTGATAATGCTATAAAGAAACCTTTGGAGAGAGTTGATAATGTTCGTATTATGGTTAACAATAACCTTGTCCCCGTTGACTTTGTTGTCTTGGATATTGAATGCAATGCATCTTGTCCCATTATATTGGGAAGACCTTTTCTTCGAACTGTTGGAGCTATCATTGATATGAAGGAAGGTAATATTAAATATCAATTTCCTCTCAAGAAAGGTATGGAACACTTCCCTAGAAAGAGAATGAAGTTACCTTTTGATTCTATTATTAGAACAAGTTATGATGTTGATACTTCGTCTCTTGATAATACTTGATATACACTTTCTGCGCCTAGCTGAAAGGCGTTAAAGAAAAGCGTTTATGGGAGACAACCCATGTTTTTACTACAGTACCTTTATTTTATATTTGAGTCTTGGAAGTTGTTTATTACTGTAGCAACCTCTCCTTATCTTAGTTTTGTGCATTGTTGTGCCAAGTAAAGTCTTTGATAGTAAGGTTCATACTAGATTTGGATTACTGCGCAGAAACAGATTTCTTTGCTGTCACGAATTTCGACCTGCCTCTCTGTAGGTAGCTCAGAAAAATATGCCAATTTACGTGCGTGATCCTCAGATATGTACGCAACTTTCATTAAATTTGAGAATTTTCATTTGAGCAAGTCTGGTGCCTCAATAAAATCCGTCTTTACGGACTGTTCTGTTTTGACAGATTCTGCCTTTTATTTCGCATTGCCTCTTTTGCTATGATGGATGAATTTCTTTGTTCTATTAATTTCCAGTAGCTTTGTGCAATGTCCAGAAGTGTTAAGAATGATTATGTCACCTCTGAACATGTGAATTTTTATTATGCACTAACCCTCTAATGAGTTGTTTTGAGTTTGGTGTGGAGGAAGTTTTCAAGGATCAAGAGAGGGAGATGATACACTATGATCAAGGAGAGTGAAAGCTCTAATCTTGGGGATGCCCCGGTGGTTCACCCCTGCATATTCTAAGAAGACTCAAGCGTCTAAGCTTGGGGATGCCCAAGGCATCCCCTTCTTCATCGACAACATTATCAGGTTCCTCCCCCGAAACTATATTTTTATTCCATCACATCTTATGTGCTTTGCTTGGAGCGTCGGTTTGTTTTTGTTTTTGTTTGAATAAAATGGATCCTAGCATTCATTGTGTGGGAGAGAGACACGCTCCGTTGTTGCATATGGACAAATATGTCCTTAGGCTTTACTCATAGTATTCATGGCGAAGGTTGAATCTTCTTCGTTAAATTGTTATATGGTTGGAATCGGGAAATGCTACATGTAGTAATTCTAAAATGTCTTGAATAATTTGATACTTGGCAATTGTTGTGCTCATGTTTAAGCTCTTGCATCATATACTTTGCACCCATTAATGAAGAAATACAAAGAGCTTGCTAAAATTTGGTTTGCATAATTGGTCTCTCTGAAGTCTAGATAATTTCTAGTATTGAGTTTTGAACAACAAGGAAGACGGTGTAGAGTCTTATAATGTTTACAATATGTCTTTTATGTGAGTTTTGCTGCACCGGTTCATCCTTGTGTTTGTTTCAAATAACCTTGCTAGCCTAAACCTTGTATCGAGAGGGAATACTTCTCATGCATCCAAAATCCTTGAGCCAACTACTATGCCATTTGTGTCCACCATACCTACCTACTACATGGTATTTCTCCGCCATTCCAAAGTAAATTGCTTGAGTGCTACCTTTAAAATTTCCATTCTTTACCTTTGCAATATATAGCTCATGGGAAAAATAGCTTAAAAACTATTGTGGTATTGAATATGTACTTATGCACTTTATCTCTTATTAAGTTGTTTGTTGTGCGATAACCATGTTTCCGGGGACGCCATCAACTCTTTGTTGAATATCATGTGAGTTGCTATGCATGTCCGTCTTGTCTGAAGTAAGGGAGATTTACCACTCATTTAATGGTTAGAGCATGCATATTGTTAGAGAAGAACATTGGGCCGCTAACTAAAGCCATGAATCATGGTGGAAATTTCAGTTTTGGACATATATCCTCAATCTCATATGAGAACATTAATTGTTGCTACATGCTTATGCATTAAAGAGGAGTCCATTATCTCGTTGTCTATGTTGTCCCGGTATGGATGTCTAAGTTGAGAATAATCAAAAGCGAGAAATCCAATGCGAACTTTCTCCTTAGACCTTTGTACAGGCGGCATAGAGGTACCCCTTTGTGACACTTGGTTAAAACATGTGTATTGCGATGATAATCCCGGTAATCCGAGCTAATTAGGACAAGGTGCGGGCACTATTAATATACTATGCATGAGGCTTGCAACTTGTAAGATATAATTTACATGATACATATGCTTTATTACTGCCGTTGACAAAATTGTTTCTTGTTTTCAAAACCAAAGCTCTAGCACAAATATAGCAATCAATGCTTTCCTCTTTGAAGGACCTTTCTTTTACTTTTATGTTGAGTCAGTTCACCTATCTCTCTCCACCTCAAGAAGCAAACACTTGTGTGAACTGTGCATTGATTCCTACATACTTGCATATTGCACTTGTTATATTACTTTACATTGACAATATCCATGAGATATACATGTTATAAGTTGAAAGCAACCGCTGAAACTTAATCTTCCTTTGTGTTGCTTCAATACCTTTACTTTGATTTATTGCTTTATGAGTTAACTCTTATGCAAGACTTATTGATGCTTGTCTTGAAAGTACTATTCATGAAAAGTCTTTGCTTTATGATTTGTTTACTCATGTCATTACCATTGTTTTGATCGCTGCATTCATTACATATGCTTACAATAGTATGATCAAGGTTATGATGGCATGTCACTCCAGAAATTATCTTTGTTATCGTTTACCTGCTCGGGACGAGCAGGAACTAAGCTTGGGGATGCTGATATGTCTCCGACGTATCGATAATTTCTTATGTTCCATGCCACATTATTGATGATATCTACATGTTTTATGCATACTTTATGTCGTATTTATGCATTTTCCGGCACTAACCTATTAACGAGATGCCGAAGAGCCAGTTGTTGTTTTCTGCTGTTTTTGGTTTCAGAAATCCTAGTAAGGAAATATTCTCGGAATTGGACGAAATCAACGCCCGGGGGCCTATTTTGCCACGAAGCTTCCAGAAGACCGAAGAGAAGACGAAGTGGGGCCACGGGGCGCCGCCACACTAGGGCGGCGCGGCCCAGGGGGGCCCGCGCGGCCCTAGCGTGTGGGGCCCCCGTGACCCCTCCGAGGCTGCCCTTCCGCCTACATATAGTCTTCGTTGCGAAACCCCCAGTACCGAGAGCCACGATACGGAAAACCTTCCAGAGACGCCGCCGCCAATCCCATATCGGGGGATTCAGGAGATCACCTCCGGCACCCTGCCGGAGAGGGGAATCATCTCCCGGAGGACTCTTCACCGCCATGGTCGCCTCCGGAGTGATGAGTGAGTAGTTCACCCCTGGACTATGGGTCCATAGCAGTAGCTAGATGGTCTTCTTCTCCTTATGTGCTTCATTGTCGGATCTTGTGAGCTGCCTAACATGATCAAGATCATCTATCTGTAATGCTATATGTTGTGTTTGTCGGGATCCGATGGATAGAGAATACTATGTTATGTTGATTATCAATCTATTACCTATGTGTTGTTTATGATCTTGCATGCTCTTCATTATTAGTAGAGGCTCCGGCCAAGTTTTTACTCTTAACTCCAAGAGGGAGTATTTATGCTCGATAGTGGGTTCACGCCTCCATTAAATCCGGGACGAGTGACGAAAGTTCTAAGGTTGTGGATGTGTTGTTGCCACTAGGGATAAAACATTGATGCTATGTCCGAGGATGTAGTTATTGATTACATTACGCACCATACTTAATGCAATTGTCCGTTGTTTGCAACTTAATACTGGAAGGGGTTCGGATGATAACTCTGAAGGTGGACTTTTTAGGCATAGATGCATGCTTGGATAGCGGTCTATGTACTTTGTCGTAATGCCCAATTAAATCTCACAATACTCATCATATCATGTATGTGCATGGTCATGCCCTCTCTATTTGTCAATTGCCCAACTGTAATTTGTTCACCCAACATGCTATTTATCTTATGGGAGAGACACCTCTAGTGAACTGTGGACCCCGGTCTATTCTTTACATCTGAAATACAAATCTGCTGCTATTGTTCTTTACTGTTCTTTGCAAACAAATATCATCATCCACACTATACATCTAATCCTTTGTTACAGCAAGCTGGTGAGATTGACAACCTCACTGTTTCGTTGGGGCAAAGTACTTTGGTTGTGTTGTGTAGGTTCCACGTTGGCGCCGGAATCCCTGGTGTTGCGCCGCACTACATCCCGCTGCCATCAACCTTCAACGTGCTTCTTGGCTCCTCCTGGTTCGATAAACCTTGGTTTCTTTCTGAGGGAAAACTTGCTGCTGTGCGCATCATACCTTCCTCTTGGGGTTCCCAACGAATGTGTTAATTACGCGCAATCATGCATCAAACACCTTTTACTCTTTTAGAACTTGTTGAGTACCTCTGTACTCACTTTCTTTCGACACCCTTGCTAGACTGTGATCCGGAAGTGGAGGCCATCAATGATGGAGCACCGGAAGGAAGCTACGAGCTGGTCTACGAGGAGCCTGATCTTACCGGCGGCGTTGAAGGAGTAGACTATGGGATAGTCTACAGACCCGATGACGCGGAGGTGGAGGAGTAGTGATATACCCTAGCATCATAGAGCCGAGCAACGTAGAACTTACCTAAATAAGTTGTTGAGCTCTTTCATCTATAGTTATGAGTTGTAATCATACTTAAGTAGTATCTTAGGGTGTTCTCATAGGACCTGTGAGAATACCAACTTGTTAAGACAATGTTTGTAATAATATATGGAGAGTTATGACCTGCAATGTTTCTGTTGTACCACTCTGAGGGATATGACAATTTGTGAAGAAGTCCCTTCACAAAGATCATATCAACGACTTGTATACTACAACATGCGAGTGGTATGCTTGGGTCACCGCAGCTAGTATCAGAGCAAATGTTGCGACCTTAGGTTGGAAAGACCTAGTATAGGGAAGAAACCTGTAGGAGTCAAGTAGAAATAGTAAAGGATTCTCTAGAAATATGGTGATTATTCACATGAGAATAGTAAAACCATATATTTTAGTGCGATAATTCTTTATTATAGCTATTATGATGCATCATCACTACTAATATTCTGCTTTTGTATACAGCCATAATGGCGAACACTTTTCCTAAGAGGACTTTGAGGAAGGTTGAGGGATGGCCCGGTGATTATGATGGACCAATCACAGCTCTCCTGTGTGGGATGCTGAAGGAACTCCATTGTGACCCACGGATACCTGTTATCAAGTATACCTATTATGATGGGGAAATCCTAGCCAAGTGCAGAGTATCGGTCCAACTACCGACAAAACTGCTGTTGAGTCGTATAATGCCATACGGAGAAGCCAAAACCATCACCACAGCCTATCACAAGGCCCTATTCAAGGCAACCCTTGAGATAAGGCAGCACAAGTCAGTAGAGCTGCTATGTTCAGAGTTTTCTCATATACCTCATGCCGAGGAAGATGAGGATCCTGATGGCGTGTAGTTCACACGTCCGTTGGGAACCCCAAGAGGAAGGTGTGATGCGCACAGCAACAAGTTTTCCCTCAGTAAGAAACCAAGGTTATCGAACCAGTAGGAGCCAAGAAGCACGTTGAAGGTTGATGGTGGCGGAGTGTAGTGCGGCGCAACACCAGGGATTCCGGCGCCAACGTGGAACCTGCACAACACAATCACGGAACTTTGCCCCAACGTAACAGCGAGGTTGTCAATCTCACCGGCTTGCTGTAAACAAAGGATTAGATGTATAGTGTGGATGATGATGTTTGTTTGCGAAGAACAGTAAAGAACAATTGCAGCAGATTCTATTTCAGACGTAAAGAATAGGACCGGGGTCCACAGTTCACTAGTGGTGTCTCTCCCATAAGATAGCAGATGTTGGTTGAACAAATTACAGTTGGGCAATTGACAAATAAAGAAGGCATAACAATGCACATACATATATCATGATGAGTTCTATGAGATTTAATCAGGGTATTACGACAAAGTACATAGACCGCTATCCAGCATGCATCTATGCCTAAAAAGTCCACCTTCGAGGTTATCATCCGAACCCCTTCCGATATTAAGTTGTAAACAACAGACAATTGCATTAAGTATGGTGCGTAATGTAATCAACACAAATATCCTTAGACAAAGCATCGATGTTTTATCCCTAGTGGCAACAGCACATCCACAACCTTAGAACTTTCCGTCACTCGTCCCGCATTTAATGGAGGCATGAACCCACTATCGAGCATAAATACTCCCTCTTGGAGTCACAAGTATCAACTTGGCCAGAGCCTCTACTAGCAACGGAGAGCATGCAAGAACATAAATAACATATATGATAGATTGATAATCAACTTGACATAGTATTCAATATTCATCGGATCCCAACAAACACAACATGAAGGATTACAAATAGATGATCTTGATCATGATAGGTAGCTCACAAGATCTAACATGATAGCACAATGAGGAGAAGACAACCATCTAGCTACTGCTATGGACCCATAGTCCAGGGGTGAACTACTCACACATCGATCCGGAGGCGATCATGGCGATGAAGAGACCTCCGGGAGATTATTCCCCTCTCCGGCAGGGTGCCGGAGGCGATCTCCTGAATCCCCCGAGATGGGATTGGCGGCGGCGGCGTCTCAGGAAGGTTTTCCGTATCGTGGCTCTCGGCATCGGGGGTTTCGCGACGGAGGCTTTAAGTAGGCGGAAGGGCAGGTCAAGAGGCGCCACGGGGGCCCCACACAACAGGGCCGCGCGGGCCCCTTGCTGGCCGCGCCCTGTTGTGGCGGCGCCTCGTGGCCCCACTTTGTGACTCCTTCGGTCTTCTGGAAGCTTCGTGCAAAAATAGGACCCTGGGCGTTGATTTCGTCCAATTCCGAGAATATTTCCTTACTAGGATTTCTGAAACCAAAAACAGCAGAAAACAAAGAATCGGCTCTTCGGCATCTCGTCAATAGGTTAGTGCCGGAAAATGCATAATAATGACATATAATGTGTATAAAACATGTGAGTATCATCATAAAAGTAGCATGGAACATAAGAAATTATAGATACGTTTGGGACGTATCAAGCATCCCCAAGCTTAGTTCCTACTCGCCCTCGAGTAGGTAAACGATAACAAAGATAATTTCTGAAGTGACATGCTATCATAATCTTGATCATACTATTGTAAAGCATATGAGATGAATGCAGCGATTCGAAGCAATGATGAAGATAATGAGTAAACAAATGAATCATATAGCAAAGACTTTTCATGAATAATACTTACAAGACAAGCATCAATAAGACTTGCATAAGAGTTACTCATAAAGCAATAAATTCAAAGTAAAAGCATTGAAGCAACACAAAGGAAGATAAAGTTTCAGCGGTTGCTTTCAACTTCAACATGTATATCTCATGGATAATTGTCAACACAAAGTAATATAACAGGTGCAATAAGTAAACATGTAAGAATTAATGCACACAGTTGACACAAGTGTTTGCTTCTGGGATAGAAAGAATAGGCAAACTGACTCAACAATAAAGTAGAAGATAGGCCCTTCGCAGAGGGAAGCATTGATTACTATATTTGTGCTAGATCTTTTCATTTTGAAAACAAGAAACAATTTTGTCAACGGTAGTAATAAAGCATATGTGTTATGTATAAGATGTCCTATAAGTTGCAAGCCTCATGCATAGTATACCAATAGTGCTCGCACCTTGTCCTAATTAGCTTGGATTAACACAGATTATCATTGCATAGCATATGTTTCAACCAAGTGTCACAAAGGGGTACCTCTATGCCGCCTGTACAAAGGTCTAAGGAGAAAGCTCGCATTGGATTTCTCGCTTTTGATTATTCTCAACTTAGACATCCATACCGGGACAACATAGACAACAGATAATGGACTCCTCTTTAATGCATAAGCATTCAACAACAGTTAATATTCTCATAAGAGATTGAGGATTGATTGTCCAAACTGAAACTTCCACCATGAATCATGGCTTTAGTTAGCGGCCCAATGTTCTTCTCTAATAGTATGCATATTCAAACCATTTGATCATGAAAATCTCCCTTACTTCAGACAAGACGAACATGCATAGAAACTCACATGATATTCAACAAAGGTAAAAGTTGATGGCGTCCCTAGAAAACATGGTTACCGCTCAACAAGCAACTTACTAAGAAATATAAGACACATAAGTACATATTCTTCACCACGATAGTTTTTAAGGCTATTTTGTCCCATGAGCTATATATTGTAAAGGTAAAGAATGGAAATTTTAAAGGTAGCACTCAAGTAATGTACTTTGGAATGGCGGAGAAATACCATGTGGTAGGTAGGTATGGTGGACACAAATGGCATAGTTATTGGCTCAAGGATTTGGATGCATGAGAAGAATTCCTCTCAATACAAGGCTAGGCTAGCAAGGTTGTTTGAAGCAAACTCAAGTATAAAAGGTGCAGCAAAGCTCACATATGAACATATTGTAACTATTATAAGACTTTACATTGTCTCCTTGTTGTTCAAACACCTCAACCAGAAAATATCTAGACTCTAGAGATCAATCATGCAAACCAAATTTTAACAAGCTCTATGTAGTTATTCATTAATGAGTACAAGGTACATGATGCAAGAGCCTAAACATGATCTATATGAGCACAACAATTGCCAAGTATCACATTATTCAAGACATTAAACCATTTATCACATGCGGCATTTTCCGTTTCCAACCATATAACAATGAATGAAATAGTCCAACTTTCGCAATGAACATTAAAGATAAAGCTAAGAACACATGTGTTCATACGAAACAGCGGAGCGTGTCTCTCTCCCACACAAAGAATGCTAGGATCCGATTTTATTCAAACAAAAACAAAAACAAAAACAAAAGCAAACAGACGCTCCAAGTAAAGCACATAAGATGTGACGGAATAAAAATATAGTTTCACTACAGGAACCTGATAAGTTGTCGATGAAGAAGGGATGCCTTGGGCATCCCCAAGCTTAGACGCTTGAGTCTTCTTAAAATATGCAGGGATGAACCATGGGGGCATCCCCAAGCTTTGCCTTTTCACTCTTCTTGATCATATTGTATCATCCTCCTCTCTTGACCCTTGAAAACTTCCTCCACACCAAACTCGAAACAAACTCATTAGAGGGTTAGTGCATAATTAAAAATTCACATGTTCAGAGGTGACATAATCATTCTTAACACTTCTGGACATTGCACAAAGCTACTGAAAGTTAATGGAAAAAAGAAATCCATCCAACATAGCAAAAGAGGCAATGCGAAATAAAAGGTAGAATCTGTCAAAACAGAACAGTCCGTAAAGACGGATTTTATTGAGGAACCATACTTGCTCAAATGAAAATTCCCAAATTGAATGAAAGTTGCGCACATATCTGAGGATCACGCACGTAAATTGGCAGATTTTTCTGAGCTACCTACAGAGAGGCAGGTCGAAATTCGTGACAGTAAGAAATCTGTTTCTGCGCAGTAATCCAAATCTAGTATTGACTTTACTATCAAAGACTTTACTTGGCACAACAATGCAATAAAATAAAGATAAGGAGAGGCTGCTACAGTAGTAAACAACTTCCAAGACTCAAATATAAAATAAAGTGCAGAAGTAAAATAATGGTATGGGTTATCTCCCAAGAAGTGCTTTCTTTATAGCCATTAAGATGGGCTCAGCAGTTTTAATGATGCACTCGCAAGAAATAAGAGTTGAAGCGAAAGAGAGCATCAAGAAGCAAATTCAAAACAAATTTAAGCCTAACCCACTTCCTAGGGAAAGGAATCTTGTAAATAAACAAATTAATGAAGCATAATGCAACAAGCATATAAAGATAAAACAAGTGTAACTTCAAAAATTTCAGCATAGAGAGAGGTGTTTTAGTAACATGAAAACTTCTACAACCATATTTTCCTCTCTCATAATAACTTTCAGTGGTATCATGAGCAAACTCAACAATATAACTATCACATAAAGCATTCTTATCATGAGTCTTATGCATAAAATAGTTACTACTCCCAACATAAGCATAGTCATTCTTATTAATTGTAGTGGGAGCAAATTCAACAAAGTAGCTATTATTATTATTCTCATCATCAAATATAGGAGGCATATTGTAATCATAATTAAATTTACTCTCCATAGTAGGCGGCACTAGAAGACCACTATCATTATAATCATCATAAATAGGAGGCAAAGTATCATCAAAGAAAATTTTCTCCTCAATGTTTGGGGGACTAAAAATATCACACTCATCAAAACCAGCTTCCCCAAGCTTAGAATTTTCCATGGCATTAGCAACAATGGTGTTCAAAGCATTCATAGTAATAACATTCCCATTAGCATGCATATAAAGTTCCATGGGTTTTTTAATTCTCTCTTCAAACACATCATGTCCTAATTCAAGATAAAGTTCATAAAGATCTCTCATATTTTTGTTGTTTTCCATTAAGCCTAACTAGTGAAATCACACAACTTAGTATTCTCAACAGTACCCATTTTAGCAATAGTAAATAAAGCAAACTAAGTAAAGTAAATGCAAGTAACTAATTTTTTTTGTGTTTTCGATATAGAGAACAAGACAGTAAATAAAGTAAAACTAGCAACTAATTTTTTTGTGTTTTTGATATAGGAAGCAAACAAAGCAGTAAATAAAGTAAAGTAAAGCAAGACAAAAAAACAAAGTAAACATATTGGAAGTGGGAGACTCCCCTTGCAGCGTGTCTTGATCTCCCCGGCAACGGCGCCAGAAAAAATGTTGTTGCCGTGGGAGTTAGCAATCTTTGTGGTGTAACTTTTTCTTCAGTTCCCCGGCAACGGCGCCAGAAAAAATGCTTGATGGCGTGTAGTTGACACGTCCGTTGGGAACCCCAAGAGGAAGGTGTGATGCGCACAGCAGCAAGTTTTCCCTCAGTAAGAAACCAAGGTTATCGAACCAGTAAGAGCCAAGAAGCACGTTGAAGGTTG
The DNA here is from genome assembly GCF_022539505.1 of Lolium rigidum. Lineage (NCBI taxonomy): Eukaryota > Viridiplantae > Streptophyta > Magnoliopsida > Poales > Poaceae > Lolium > Lolium rigidum. The sequence continues at coordinate 25,656,602 of NC_061513.1, read as the reverse complement.
ATGGTGGCGGAGTGTAGTGCGGCGCAACACCAGGGATTCCGGCGCCAACGTGGAACCTGCACAACACAATCACAGAACTTTGCCCCAACGTAATAGCGAGGTTGTCAATCTCACCGGCTTGCTGTAAACAAAGGATTAGATGTATAGTGTGGATGATGATGTTTGTTTGCGAAGAACAGTAAAGAACAATTGCAGCAGATTGTATTTCAGATGTAAAGAATAGGTCCGGGGTCCACAGTTCACTAGTGGTGTCTCTCCCATAAGATAGCAGATGTTTGGTGAACAAATTACAGTTGGGCAATTGACAAATAAAGAAGGCATAACAATACACATACATATATCATGATGAGTACTATGAGATTTAATCAGGGCATTGCGACAAAGTACATAGACCGCTATCCAGCATGCATCTATGCCTAAAAAGTCCACCTTCAGGTTATCATCCGAACCCCCTCCAGTATTAAGTTGTAAACAACAGACAATTGCATTAAGTATGGTGCGTAATATAATCAACACAAATATCCTTAGACAAAGCATCGATGTTTTATCCCTAGTGGCAACATCACATCCACAACCTTAGAACTTTCTGTCACTGTCCCAGATTTAATGGAGGCATGAACCCACTATCGAGCATAAATACTCCCTCTTGGAGTCACAAGTATCAACTTGGCCAGAGCCTCTACTAGCAACGGAGAGCATGCAAGAACATAAATAACATATATGATAGATTGATAATCAACTTGACATAGTATTCAATATACATCGGATCCCAACAAACACAACATGAAGGATTACAAATAGATGATCTTGATCATGATAGGCAGCTCACAAGATCTAACATGATAGCACAATGAGGAGAAGACAACCATCTAGCTACTGCTATGGACCCATAGTCCAGGGGTGAACTACTCACACATCGATCCGGAGGCGATCATGGCGATGAAGAGACCTTCGGGAGATGATTCCCCTCTCCGGCAGGGTGCCGGAGGCGATCTCCTGAATCCCCCGAGATGGGATTGGCGGCGGCGGCGTCTCTGGAAGGTTTTCCGTATCGTGGCTCTCGGTACTGGGGATTTCGCGATGGAGGCTTTAAGTAGGCGGAAGGGCAGGTCAAGAGGCGCCACGGGGGCCCCACACAACAGGGCCGCGCGGGCCCCTTGCTGGCCACGCCGCCCTGTTGTGGCGGCGCCTCGTGGCCCCACTTCGTGACTCCTTCGGTCTTCTGGAAGCTTCGTGCAAAAATAGGACCCTGGGAGTTGATTTCGTCCAATTCCGAGAATATTTCCTTACTAGGATTTCTGAAACCAAAAACAGCAGAAAACAAGAATCGGCTCTTCGGCATCTCGTCAATAGGTTAGTGCCGGAAAATGCATAATAATGACATATAATGTGTATAAAACATGTGAGTATCATCATAAAAGTAGCATGGAACATAAGAAATTATAGATACGTTTGGGACGTATCAGATCCCACTCTGAATCATCTGGTGTTAGCACACAGAAGCCCTGAAGCTGCAGCACAGCACATGGATAGCTGTAAGTCTTTATTGACCACGATGTACCTTTTACACATGAAGATGAGGGGTGAGATTGACCACATGCTAGCTGAGTTCACGGACCCTGATAAAGTCCAAACTCGGATGCGTGATCTGAGGGCACAACCACAACTCACTACACCTTTCTTTAGCTTAGACAGCTATGTAGATTTGAGTGACCAGTTGTCCCAGAATGATCCACTCACACCCAACTTTGTCCCACACTATCCGCATGTGTCAGCATCGTATGAATCTGGATATGGGGGAGATGATTCCAGAAACCTAAACTGCTCGGAGTCACCAATCGAGAATTCGACTGGTTGGCGTTTCGGGGAACCATTTGGGGATGAAGGAGAACCCATCACTTGTGATTCAGAGGATGAAGGAGGCGCGGTTAACCAAGACGTTAACCAAAGCTTTGGGCAGGAAGAGAAAGACACCAACTCCATTTCTTTAGATCTGGAGATGGGACTACCCAAAACATCCCAGTACGTTGTAGGTGAGAGTTCTGGAACTAAGAAAAAGAAGAAGAAGAAGAAGAAGAAGAAGATGAGAGGTCAAGTGAGTAGAAATCCTCCATGGATGGCAGAAGAAGGTGTGCTGTATCCTACTGGGGATACATATGAGTCATTATCCAGCTACTTTGGCATGACAGATCTCTGTCTCGACACTTCGTCCGATTCAGATTACATACCTACTGGAAGGACCTTCATTCCGGACGGTGTTCGGAAGACGAATCGATGTACCGGATGGACCCCAGGGATGTACGCGGAGGCGAGTTATGATGACGAGGAGTAGAGCTCCTAGGAAGAATAAAGTCGTATAGGTGGTATTGTAATAGAACCTATTTTTTAAAATTCCGTTGGCTTGGGCTTTAAGCCAAATAAGTGGTTTATATGTACCACATGTAATATAAGTGTGTATGTTATGTAATATACAAAGTATATGCATAATAAATGTTTGTTTTGTATTTGCTTCTTGATTTCATTGTGTGACTAGTTCTGGGCAATGAGTTGAGCTTAGAAAACATTTGCATGGTGTAATTATGAGTAATCGCTCTTTGTTACAGGATTAGGGGAAACATGGCGTTAATTGAAACTGAAGAGGCTCGAAGAGAGCGGGAGGCGAGAGAAAAAGAGGAGGCAGATGCAGCAGCTAGAGCGGAGAATGCACCACCACCACCACACCCAATGCTACATCCAGATTTCCAACAGTATATGAGGGCAATGGAAGAAGATAGGAGGCGATACCAGGAAAATTAAAGCAAGAACATGCAAGACTTCTTTACCCAAGTCATCAACGACAAGGGTAATGAAGGCAAGGGAGTAACCCTATCAGACTTTCAAAATGCAAGACCACTACTTTTTGCATCAGCTCCAGAACCAATGGATGCTGAAGATTGGCTCATGGATACGGAACGTAAGCTGAAGACCGTTGGATGCAACGATGAGGAGAAGATTCGGTATACTACTTATCTGTTGTCAGGACCAGCAGCGTCATGGTGGGAGAATCTTGTAGCAGTACATCCTCCAGATAAGGTGTTCACCTGGGAGGAGTTCAAGAAGAAGTTCCGGGATGCCCATGTTCCGGAGAGCGTGGTGGAGCTGAAGAAGAGGGAGTTTGACGAACTACGTCAGAACACTGCACCTATTATGCAGTATGTTCGGGATTTCAACAGGTTGTCCAGGTATGCACCTGAGGAAGTGGACATGGAAGAGAAAAGAAAGAAGCGGTTCATGAAAGGCATGAATCCATACATGAAGATGCAACTAAGGTTGGCACGGACTGCTGAATTCCAGGAACTGATTGACTCAGCAATCACTTTCGAGGATGACTACAGGCAAGTCCAGGAGGATAGGAGGAAAAGGGCTCGTATCGAGCGAAGGAAGTACCCAATTAGCAAACCAACACCCGATCGGAGTTTTAAACCCCGATTTTGACCTACTACTGGTAATCAATACAACCGGGGAGGTCAGAGTCAGAACCCAATCAATCAGATCATTTGCAACAATTGTGGCCAGAGAGGTCATTTGCAGAAGGATTGTCAGAAACCCAGAATCATTTGTTATGGTTGTGGGAAGGATGGGCACATCAAGCCGGAGTGTCCAAACAAGGCGTCTTGGAGTGGACAGAGCTCAGGAGGACGAGGTGGAAGTAACAACAACAACAACAACAACAACCGCAACAACAACAACAACAACAACAATCGCAACTACAACAACAACAACAACAAGAGGGGAAAGCCTTATGGAAAGCTGAATTGCACATCTTTGGAGCAAGCGGAAGAGTCGGATCAAACTGTCTTAGGTACGCTCAGTATTCTTACTCATCCTGGCAAAGTCTTATTTGATACTGGAGCAACCACATCATTTCTTGCACTGGAATTTGTGGAAAAATTCGGGCTTAGATGTTCTAAGTTAGAAACCCCGATAACTGTTTTATCCGCGGGGGGGAACGATCTTAGTCACCCACGTGAAAGAAGCAAAGGTCATAACCATATGTGACTGTGTGTATTTCACGGACCTATTCATCATTCCCATGAAGGACATCTCAGTCATCCTAGGAATGGACTGGCTGACGGAGAATGGAGCGGTGATCAACTGTGGAGACAAAACAGTATCACTTCGCAACTCTATTGGAGGTCGAATAGTTTTCCAAGGAGACAAATACAGTGAGTTGGAGATAGGATTGGAGCTCAACAGTTTGAAAGAGGTGGGGATTGAAGATATCCCCGTAGTAAATGAATTTCCAGATGTATTTCCTAAGGAATTACCGGGCATGCCACCCGATAGAGAGATAGAGTTTACAATCGATCTGATTCCAGGCACAGCACCTATAGCTCAACCACCATATAAGATGGGACCAAAGGAGTTAGTGGAGCTGAAAGCCCAAATAGATGAATTGGAATAGAAAGGATTTATTCAAGAAAGTGTGTCACCATGGGGTACACCAGCCATTTTTGTGGATAAAAGAGATGGTGGAAGGAGGATGTGTGGAGATTACAGGAATCTTAACAATGTAACTATCAAGAACAAGTACCCTTTACCTAGGATACAAGACCTTTTTGATCAAATTCAAGGAGCTGGAGTATTCTCGAAGATAGATTTAAGGTCAGGATACCATCAAATCAAGATCAAGAAGGAGGATGTGCCAAAAACAACGTTTGTATCAAGGTATGGACACCATGAATACTTGGTTGTACCATTTGGACTAACAAATGCACCAGCTATTTTCATGAATTTGATGAACAAGATATTCATGAAGTACTTGGACAAGTTTGTGATAGTGTTCATAGATGATATTCTAATCTATTCCAAAGATAAATTTTATGGCTGAATTTCCTTGTATGCACCTTCTAAAGATTAGTGGAAATGTGAATTGGATAATCTCTTTGATTACACATGCATGCATGCATGCCTGTAGCACATAAAAAAGATGGTGAATGTGGATAGTCCCTTTAATTTGTAATAGAATATTTGCATGCAATGCATCGTCATAATTACATGGGTGAGGTATCGAGGTATCAAGGTATTGTGGGTACTGCTATGAGAGTTCATGATGATATCTTGGGGAATTTAGGTATGTTGGAAATAGCGGCACCTAGTATGAAATATTGGGAAATGGAATAGTAACACTTATTATGAGCATCGTGAATAAATCAAGGTGTATACCTGAGGTACCGATAATGCTTTCAAAATCCCAATACCAAGTAAAGACATCAAGTATACCGGCAAGAAAATATATTGAGGGCATCTCATTCACTTATGCCATTTCGATCCCACTTACACAATGATGACATGTCGTATGTTTACATAGGAGATACCTTAAGGTATGAGGGTATTAGATGATATCTCGGGGTATCAAGGTATTGGGAAAGGGGAGAGCAATTCTTATATGTAGATGATACCCGCGAGTTGCTGCACCTGATCCAGCTATCTTTGAATGATATTTCTTTTATAAATCATTTTTTAGAAAAGTGGATATAAATGAAGCAAGAAACCTAATGTGCCAATAAGAGAACCCAAAAAGTGAAATGTTATTATTAATTATATTGGGGAATTATATTGTTATAATTTCACATTCAACATAAATATTATGGTGCATGGTACTGTTTATTTGGAGTTGTTTGGTGGGTGCCTTCTTCGTTGATGACAATTTGGATATGCGGGGTTACTTTCTTCATGTACTCAACAGCGGAATTGGCAGCCTTGAATGGGTCATCCGCAAGAAGCTTTGTGGTGCCTTTTAAAGTAACACACGCTAGTATTTTTCATGTCTGGCAATAGCTTCCATGTACCTTGTGTGAGTTTCTCTGGATGAATGAAGGAAAGATGGGGGCATAGGTTTTTTATATAGGGATTTCTATTTTCGTGCCCTCCGGTCCTTAGTTGTACTCAGTTTTCCCCAGCTCCTTAGTTTTTCCTCAGTTTTCCCCAAGCCCTTGTTTGAAACCCGCAGAAGCAGCTCAGACGGCAGGATTCCCGTTTAGTTGACCGAGTCGTGTGGGCCCGCGTCGCGTGGGGCTGGTAGAAAGGGCCCGCGTGGGACAGGACGAGAAGCGTTTGGTTGCACGTGAGCAGGAGCTGGGTTCTGTCTCTCTCGGCCCCAAATTGGCATCCCTATTAAGTGCACCTTTTTTCCCTCTTTCTCTCTGTCCTTTTCACCAAATTAGTATAAAATCTAGAGAAGCTTGCATTTCTGACTTTCTTCAATTATTTGTGCCTTTTGGCCCTCGTTGTTTGCCCAATATGGCAGCAAATCTAGTACTCCCTCCGGTTCATATGTATGTAGTTAAATCTAGAAGCAAATCTCCAGGATAATGTACGATAAATTCACGAGTCATAGTAAATCAAGAAAACTAAGTACGGCCAACAAAATATAGTAGACTAGGGATAGATAATCCCTAGATAATATGGATAGATAATAGGCTGCATACACAGCAGCCAACATAGTAACAGGTTCTTCACAAGCACCATCATACTAACATAACAACAAGGGATCCCTAGCTAACAACAAAGGGATCCCAACAACAAACTAGGAGGCAGCAGCAGCAGCACACGTCCAGGACTCCGCCTACCCCATCTGGCTCTCCCTCCACTTGTTGCTCTCGCTCCCCTTGGGAGCCTTGGGCTTGAGCGGAGGCATGCGCCCGGCGGAGATCTCCACCCGCTGCAAGCTGCGGAGGTGCATGCCGAGCGCCCCGTGCTTGGCGCGGAAGGAGTGGACGTTCACCGTCGTGCCGACCTTGGGGAAGGTGTTGCTGATGTTCTCAGCATGCGTGACGAGGCGGTTGAAGTCCGTGGCGCCGAGTCTCCCGGTGCAGAAGGGGCACATGTACACCTCCTTGGCGAAGTAGGAGATGTACTCGGCCGACCTGCAGCCTCCGCAGCACACTGGCGAGTCTTGACGTCCTCCTCGCTCTTCGTCGCTGCCGACGTCGCTGCCGAACATCTGATCCATATCAAACGAAACTAGTGAATGAGTTGCAACGATGACTAACGTACATGATAACAAAGTTAAGAAAAACAGAGTCAGCCTCAATTAGAGTGGACATGATTATATATCTACAGGGAAGGGGTAAGCGAACTAAAGCTCATGCACAACAGATTTGTACACAGCAATGGTTCGCTGAACCCTCCCTGTAAAAATTTGTGCCCAACCATTCATCATAGGCAAAGAAACAGATTCTAGATCTGAACTAGATCTGAACTTGAACACATTCGAGATTATTTGCAAAATTAAACGGTTGATATCTTTTGATTAGTTTATAAAATAACTGATTGAGATCCCATGATTACTTGCATAAATTAACTGATTGAGATCCAATATTACTTGCATAAATTAACCGAACAGCCGAACCCCAAATCAAGAAGTGATCAAAACAAAATGGAATAAAATCGGCGCAAATATTAGCCCAATACTCATCCATCTACAGATCCATCTACACCAGCAAAATTAGGGTTCAAAAAGGAATGGGGAACAAAAAAGGAAGCAAACCGTAGTTACCTCGTTCCATGGGTCCTCCAGGGAGGTGTCGTAGGGGTTCGGGGGCGGGACGTACGGCACGGGGTCGTAGGGGTCCCATCCCGCCGGGATCTGACTGCCACCGGCGGCAGCAGCCTCCGATGCACCGGCGGCGGCGGCGGCGGCGGCGTCGTCGTCCGTCGAGGGGACGGGGCCGAAGATGGAGGCGTCGCGCTTCGAGCCAACCTCGACGATGGGATTGGCATTCTCCTTGTCCATCTCTCCGGCGGAGGAAGAGGAAGAGGAAGAGGGAGAGGGAGAGGGTTTTTGCTTTGGAGAAGATGATGGGACGTGGGAGAGAGTTGGCGATGCGTGAGCGAGTGAGAGTGACAGAGATAGTGCGAGGAGGCGTCTATAAAGGCGAGGGGTGGTTAATGCGACCCGCGTCCTACGCGTGCACAGGTGCACGTCTGCACGTCTTGGACTTCTGCAACGCGACACGCGTCCACGATTGCACGTCTCGACTTCTCCACCGCGACCCGCGTCTACGCGTCAACAATTGCACGTGTCCTCGAGTCTAACCCCGGAAATTTAGATATACTCAGGTATACCCTCGAGTCTTATACTAGCATTTTTTGTGTGCTCAATTTTCCCCTCGAGTGCTAATACTGGCTAGTGCAATATACTCAGTTTTACCCTCAAGTGGCTGGTCAACAGAGAGTCAACAAATGGGATTAACTAGTTAAATGAGTCATTTAATGTGCAAAAAAATCCTAAAAAGAGTGGCACTTACTCATGGAGTCTTTACCACAAATTGACACTTCTCAAATCATAGATAAATCATAGATAAATCAAGTTTTACCACAAATCGCCACTTCTCAAATCACCTAGTAGCTATGAAGGTGCATGGTTTTCCACAATAAGCCCTTCCCAAAACAGCTTCCCCCAAATCATACTTTGTCTAAATGAGGCCACAATTCTCACACTGATGTATATTGGTATTGCAAATAGTTTGAGGTAGGCCAAGATGGGTTTCATTGTACAAAACACGCATTTTCCATTTTTTAAATATCATATTTGAATCCCTTAGTCTATTTACTACTCAGGTGCCCTTGGTTTCTTGATAGTACTCAGTTTTGCCCTCTCTCTTCACAAATTCTCGCAGACGTGCATCATCGCTCTGATTGGTCTAGCCCATGTCACGCGGATCGTGCCCACCGACCGTTGATCGTATGATATAGGGAACGGGCAGGATAACCCCTCTCTCTCTCTGTTGGCGGTTAATTAGCTTGCTGAAGGGCGGTTTTCAGTATTATTTTTCACGCGCTAAAAATTATAAACTGTTTTAGGCGTTATTTTTCACGCAAAAAATGATAAACCATCACCGATTTGTTGTTACCATTACTTTTCACGCAAAAAAATGATAAACCATCACCGATTTGTTGTTGCCATTACTTTTCACGCAAAAAAATGATAAACCATCAACAATTTGTTGTAGCTATTACTTTTCACGCAAAAAAAAATGATAAACCATCACCGATTTGTTGTTGCCATTACTTTTCACGCAGAAAATGATAAACCATCAACAATTTGTTGTAGCCATTACTTTTACGCAAAAAATGATAAACCATCAACAATTTGTTGTTGCCATTACTTTTCACGCAAAAAATATGATAAACCATCACCGATTTGTTGTTGCCATTACTTTTCACGCAAAAAATGATAAACCATCAACAATTTGTTGTAGCCATTACTTTTCACGCAAAAAATGATAAACCATCAACAATTTGTTGTAGCCATTACTTTTCACGCAAAAAAATGATAAACCATCAACAATTTGTTGTAGCCATTACTTTTCACGCAGAAAAAACCTAATTTGTTACAAAAGCTGGTTTCAAGTGAGACCTAACCAAGTTTGGCATACATGATGGCATACCTATAACAACAAGGAATATCTAAAAGGGAAAGTTTCAGAAAATTTAGGGTGAAAATGATGCCATACATGATGCTGTTTTTCGAGGTTTTGACCTGAAAATCAATTGGGTATTGTAAAGGGAAATAAAAAGTTCGAAAAATGTAAAAACGAAACAATCTATCTATCTATGTATAGAAGATCAGCTGTATGAAATTTGAGGTTATTTAGAGAAGGTAGAAAAAATCACCTTGTTAGAAAAGCTGGTTTCAGACGAGACGAAACGGCATGCGCTTAAGCAAAGTGATTTTTTCGAACATCTCCAAATGACCCCAAATTTTCCATACATTATGCCATACGTGTAACAACAAGGAACCCTATCTAAAAAGTGTCAAAAAAGTTTGCCCAACCGTATAGCTCTATCAAAAAGAACCTCACCATGGCGCTAGTATAATTTTGGGATAGTTACAAACTTTCGTTACCTAACCTTCAACATGAAACTTGTTTCAAATTCATTTTGGCCTACAAGAAACAAATCCCAACTTGATTCGAGCACCACAGCCTCCAAACGATGCCGATGTCGATATCGGCATGGTCAGAACGGCTATGCTCGCCGCCACTGCTAGGTCAACGTCGGGATGCACCCTCAATCCCGTCCCCTCATTCGATCACTGACACACCAGAGATACCGCCGAGGCCAATGCCGAACGTACATGCTGATGCCAATGCCGATCATGCATGCACGCCGCTGTGGGCACGGCCACGCCGACCCGCTATGCTTGGACGCCACGGACCGCCGCGAGGTCTTTCCCTTCGCCACCACACTCTCCTAGCACCCACCTATACACGCCGGAAAGGAGAGACACTAGTTTTCTCTACATTGCTCGCGTTCGTGTCCGACACGGTCGGTCAAAGTTTTGAGGTGGTCGTCGATGTCGTCGACCATTTCTTCTCTTCTTTGCATGGTTAAACGCGTCTAGTTCATATCTATCTAATGCGTCCGGTCTCGCCTCATGCAGTTCTTTGTGGACGTCGATCTCATCTCGGCACCCCGCATGCCACCTCCTCCGTGCCATCGCTGTAGAGCTCCGTTTAAAAATCTAATCCTACCCGTGTATTGCCCCTTGTATCAGCGTCATGGCCGTACTTGTCATTTGATATACCGAAGCCCCACTCGTTCGCGTTTTGGTCGGGGATACAGCGATGCTTACGGTCAAACAAAGATGGATGGTCCGACGTGTCTTTGCGGGCTCTACGTGGCCCCACTAGTCGGAAGATAACGGTCAACCGTCGGGCAACCGGCCGTTACATCACGTGTGATGGTTTCAGACAAACGCTTGGGTAAAACTGAGGAAAAACTAAGGAGCTGGGGAAAACTGAGCACAACTAAGGACCCGAGGGCACGAAAATAGAAATCCCTTTTATATATTGCATTATAGCTTGAATCATGCATAAAATGGTTTTGTGGTTTTAAATAAAGTGATTATGTGAAGTTGAAAGAAGTAATAAGATTTGATGAAGTAGTCACACATGCTGCCTTCTTGGAAAGAAGTAATAACATTTGATGAAGTAGTCACACATGCTGCCTTCTTGCAGATTATCCATGTATGGCCTATAGGTAAAACTCCGTGGTGATAAAGAGGATGAATTTGTAGGGAGTACAATGTTTGGGTTGTGTTATATAGCTGTTTTTCAATTTTGAAGAATCTAATGTCCCTAACTGTAACAAAGGTTTTAATAATAATTAATGTTGTACTGAATGTTTAGAAATTGACAAAGGGTAGCAACTAAATCTGTCAATTTAATATAGATTTTTTAAGAGAAAAATTGCTACATGTGTTGACGTCAGAAACCCCCTGGCGGGCAGAGATGGTCAACACGGTAGAGCCGGGAACAACTAGGGCTGCGGCTGGCCCCAGTCCCTCAGAGCGACGGCCCGCAAAGCCTCCTGGTCGCACGCGCCAATGCCAATCGCAAGGGCGTGCCACCTGACCTATACCCGGTCGGGAAGGTGTGGATGATGCCTCGCTTAGTTTCCTGCATGGCATACACGTAAACATTAAATACGAGCCTCGATCGGCTCTCGGGTTATCCTGTGAATCGGCTCAAAGAGCCGATCCACCCATGATCCGGACAAGGTGTCCGAATATATGGTGGTCCTGCTTGATCAAGATAAAGCTAATGAGATCTACGACGATTTGGGGTTTTCACCGCATAATCGGATCATCCTACTCACGATTGGGCCTCGCGCTCGCGCACGGTGACCGTAAGCCGATCCTAGACAGGGCCTAAAAACCAACACGAGGTTGATCCCCGGAACATCCTCTCTAGGGCTAGCAAACGCCACCCTACACGCCGCTGGATCCTCCAACCCTTTGTAAGGCCTAACTATTGCGGATGTTAAACTAATCCTTGATGAAACAAGGAGCAACCGTAACGGATCGGATCTACTAAACCATGATCAAGCGGGTGCCGCCCCTACACCTAAGATAGGTGTAAGGGCGGCTAGATGTGCAAGGGTCGCATAACGAAAGCATGTAATTCGAAGAACAATGCTAACCCTAACACATCTAAGATAACTACGTTGCTCGCCATCAAAAAGGCTTCGAGTACGAGCAACGCATGAACAACGTGATAGGCATTACGCTGCCTAGATCGCAAGATGCGATCTAGGCAGCATGGTGCTTACCGGTAGAAACCCTCGAGACGAAGGAGTTGGCGATGCGCCGAGATTTGTTTGTGGTTGAACGTTGGTTGTTGTTTATTCCATAAACCCTAGATACATATTTATAGTCCAGGGGACTTTCTAATGTGGGCGTGCACCAAACCGTGCACGAGTAAGATTCTAACTTCTAAACTAAGATGTGATCTAATATGTTACAGATATATGGGCAAACAAGCCCAACTTGGTATAAAAGGCCGATTCACGTATTTCTTCTATATATATTCTTCACGTCCATATTGATCACGGCCCACCTCTGACTCGGTCAAATTCTGGTGATAACACATGCCCCCCTGGTTTTGGAAATGACATTTCCAAAATCATTATGCTCTTCTTTCGTCGGGTCATGTCGTGGCAGAGCAGAACTGCCGCAGAATCATCATCATGATGCCTTGCCCCTTCCACCTCTCCACGCGGTTTGACATTTTTGGTACCGCCTCCTCGAAAACTGCTCGAAAATCAAATCCCCATCTCCTTTTATTTAACCGCATCAAACAGTTCTCCTCTTCACCCCCTCCGCATTAGTACTCCAAAAAAACCCTCTGTGCCCCCATGTCGTCTTCCTCCTCCTCCGAGCTTTCCTATGGGTCCGACTCCTCCCGCGAGACGCCGCCGGAAATCCGTGCCCCAGAAGAATGGGACGAGGAGAGCCACGCCTCCTCCATTTGGTCTGAGGACGACAAGTCCTTGACCAGCGGGGATGAAGATCTTCAGTTCCTCGCCGACGGGGAACTGGAGTCAGAAAGCGAGGACGACCGGTTCCCCTGGGATGGTTGTCCCACCTCTGAAGAAGAGGACGAGGACGACGACGACGACGACTCCCTCGAGGGCTACCCGCCGACAAAACGCCTCCGCATGTGGTGGGACGACGACAGCAGCGACGATGAAGACGGGGACGAAGCTCCCGTAGAGGGCTATGGGAGCAGCGACGAGGAGCCCATCGGCAGCAGTGCCGATGAGAGTTCTGAGGATGATGATGAGGGAAGTGATGGCCCGTAGATTAGGATCTACTAGTATAGGCCTAGCAGTAGTAGATTGGTCAATAGACCCTTCTTTTGTTCTTCCTTCCTCGAGCAATCGGCTCTCCATTGTAAGAATCCCCAATACTAATGAAGAATTTCCCTTAACTTGATCTCGCCGATTTCATGCTGAGTTTGTCGACTGTTGGCCTAATCCATGCTTAATGACTGATGTCAACGCATCAGTTTCACGATAATCTGCAAGACAGGCCAATTTAGCCATCCCTCCAAGCTAGCCAGCTCTGCCGATGACGATGGCACAGCCGATCTTAGTAGGCTGGCGACTTGATCTTGAGCAGGCGTCTTTAAAAGAGCCCTGGAACCGTCTTGGATGCTCAAACTGATGACTCCGTAACAGAACACCACTCTCCAGACCAGTTGTGTCGTAGGGTTAGCCGATTCCAACCAAATCGGCTGCCCCCCGAGCCTTAATCAAGGCGAATCAGCCACATGTGCCGATATTAGCCTCACATCATGACGTAGCCCCAAAGCAGAGAACCTTCAGGGTGAGCTGCCCCCCGAGTTTCTTCAATCTACTTCTCGCGCCTCGCAGGTCAGATCAGCTCCTTCCTTACCCTGAATTGCACGTCCCTGCTGTTCTCAGCATTGTTCTTGGAGAGAAGATCCGAGCCATCGAACTATTGAACCACCCCATTGAGGAGTTCTCCCATCATAGTCTCTCTTCGTGGTCCACTTCCTGCTCGTAACAGTTATTCCTCTTGAGTCGATCGCCATGCATCGGCTTTTATAGTCTGAAGTCGATGTCTGTGCATCGGCTGCATTTTCATACCGTATTCTCCATATGTTTTATATTCTGAAGTCGATGTCTGCTCATCGGCTGTGATTTTTTTTTACTGGCCGATTTAAAATCGGCCTCCATACCTTACTGCCCATCATCCCACATGCTTGGGAAGTACTTCTTGAGGTGTTGACCATTGACGGCTACTGGGAACTTCTGCCCGTCTAACTCTTCCAACATGTATGCATTACCCTTCAAGGCCTGGACGACCTTGTACGGTCCGTGCCAATTAGGAGACCACTTGCCATATGCCTTGTCCCTGGTTCCTAATGGCAACACAGCTTCCCATACTAGATCGCCAACTTGAAACTCATTTGGTCTAACCTTTTTATTGTAGGCACGCGCTACCCTGGCTTTGTTCTCCTTAATCTTCTCCAATGACCAAAGCCTCAGTTCCGTTGCGTCCTCAATAGTGTCACTCATCAAAGCTGCGTATTCTTCCGCCGTCGGATCATTCCGAAACGTGACACGTCTTGATCCAGCCGTAATTTCCCAAGGTAATACGGCTTCCGTCCATAGACAAGCTGGTATGGCGAAGTCTTTATAGCTCCATGGCACGACATGCGGTAGGCCCATAATGCTTCGATAACTTCTCATGCCAATCCCTAGGGTTCTCGTCAATCTTTCTCTTGATCGGCTTGATTAAGCTCGATTGGACGCTTCAGCTTGCCCATTAGCCCGAGCATAGTACGGAGATGATCGGATCGGTTTAATCCCCATGTCATCGCAGAATTTCCTGAATTCTTTAGAAACAAAGACCGAACCTCCATCGGTCGTGATAGTTTGGGGAATCCCGAACCTATGAATCACGTGTTCTTTCACAAACTTGATCACATCTTCTGATTTCACCTTCTTCATAGGGACGGCTTCCACCCACTTGGTGAAGTAATCTGTGATGGCAAAAATCCATTCATGTTTTTTACTTGACGCCGGATGGATTTTGCCGATCATGTCCATGCCCCACCCTCGGAACGGCCAAGGCTTGATGATAGGGTTCATCGCTGATGCTGGTACCATCTGAATCTTCCCAAACATCTGGCATGCTTGGCACCCCTTGTAGTAATTGAAGCGAGTCTTCAAGCATGGTGGGCCAATAAAACCCCGAGCGCCTGATTAGCCACTTCATCTTGTGAGCCGACCGATGAGTTCCACGGGCGCCTTCGTGCACCTCATGTAAGAGCCGATTAGACTCAGTTGGTCCCATGCACTTGAGTAGTAACCCTTCCAACGTCCTGTAGAACATATCGTCTCCTATGAGGACATACTTCATGGCTTTGTATCTTATCCGTTTAGGTGCCCCCGAGCCGAATCTTTTAAGTAATTGAAGATTTCGGCTCTCCAATCATCCTGTTCCGGGAATTGCACTCGAACTTCCGACCCTTCAGGTATATCTATGTAGCCTCGACGCCATTTGCGCGAGATTGTTGGCCTCGGTGTTTTGGGATCTTGGGACCCAATTAAAGTTGATGTACCGAAACCGTGTCATCAACTCACGGCATTCCATCCAATATGGGAAAAGCGATTCACTCTCGCACTTATATTCATCCGTGAGCTGGTTAATCACCAACTTGGAGTCTCCAAAAAGCTCTACTGCCTCTGCCTCGGCTTCCAGTAGCAACTCCATCCCCTTACGGACCGCCTCGTATTCTGCTACGTTGTTGGTGCAGGGGGTAGACAATCTGATGGAGAAGGAGTACTCTGCCCCCCGAGGCGACACGAGTAGAATACCGATGCCACAACCATCGTCGCAAGCCGATCCATCGAAGAACATAGCCCATGCACGTATGGATAGTGCTGCTATATTGGTACTGATTCGCTCAGCTATGAGATCGGCCAACGCTTGCCCTTTGACTGCTTTCGCAGGCTGGTACCGGAGATCGAATTCTGACAACGCAAACATCCACTTACCCAGTCGGCCTTTCAACACAGGGGCCGACAGCATGTGCTTGACGACATCCGACTTGCATATGACGAAGATCTCTGCCGTCAAAAGGATGTGATGCAGCTTGGTGCAGGTAAAGAACAGGCAGAGGCACAGTTTCTCGACCTCAGGATACCTTGTCTCTGCGTCCAACATCCTTCTGCTGAGGTAGAAAACGACCCTTTCGACGCCCTCGTGGAGTTGCACCACCACCGAGGCGATGGACGTGTCAGCCACTGATAGGTAGATGTAGAACGGCTTGTCTTGCCGGGGCGGAACTAGCACAGGCGGCGTCGTCAGATACCTTTTAATTTTATCGAACGCCTGCTGCTGTTCTGCCCCCCAGTGAAATTCGTCGTCAGACTTGGTCTTCACCAGCGCCATAAATGGCTCGATTCGTCCCGACAGATTGGAGATGAATCGTCGGACAAAATTGATCTTGCCAATGAGACGCTGGAGCTCCTTCTTCGTGGTGGGCGGCTGCATGGTGCGCACCGCCTCTTGACTCTTCAGGCCGATTTCGATTCCCCGTTCATGAACCAGGAAACCTAGGAACTGACCAGCCGTCACACCGAAGGCACACTTCTTCGGGTTCATTCTCAGTCCGAACTTCCGAGTTCGGTCTAGGACGCGCCGTAAATCATCCAAGTGTCCCTCCATGGAAACAGATTTGACTACGACGTTGTCGATATAGATTTCCACCAACTTACCGATCAAATCGTGAAATATATAGTTCATAGCTCGTTGGTACGTTGCACCAGCATTCTTCAATCCAAAGGTCATTACTACATATTCAAACAAGCCTACCGCCCCTGGTACTCTGAATGCGGTTTTGTGTATGTCTTCTGGAGCCATGAAGATTTGATTGTAGCAGGCGTTGCCATCCATGAAGCTCAACACCTTGTGGCCAGCAGCTGCATTGATCAATGTCTCCGCCACGGGCATCGGATATTCGTCCTTAGGGGTGGCTCGTTGAGATCTCCGAAATCGATGGCCACACGCCATCGGCCATCCTTCTTCTCTACAGGCACGATACTGGAGATCCACTCAGCATACCTGCATGGCCTGATGAACCCGGCGGCCAACATCTTCTCGATTTCTTTCTTGACCTCCTCCAGAATTTCGGCTCTCATCTGACGTGCTCGTTGCTGGAACGACCGAAATCCTTTCTTAAGAGGGAGCCGATGTTCGATGATACTCCTGTCTAACCCAGGCATCTCTGTATAGTCCCATGCGAAGCAATCTGGGTATTCTTTCAGCAGAGCAATCATCTGACTCCTGAGCTGTGGATCCAACTTCTTGCTGATAAAAGTTGGTCGCGGCTTGTCCCCATGGCCGATGTCGACTTCCTCCAGCTCATCAGCCAAGGTGAACCCATACCCCAGCTTTCCGTCCCCTTTGAGGTCGACGCCAAATACTGGGAGAGCGGGCGGCGCGGATAATACGGTCCGATCGCTAGAATCGGCCTCCATCTTGATCATCACCAGGACTTGGTGGCAGTGTCGGAGCCGGTTGCGTGGGTCGGCTCCTTCTTCACTCTTGCTATGAGAGCAGCTGCCCTCATCACTACCCTTACCAGGGCGGTACCCAAGTTCTACCATGTTGATGCTGAACAAGTGTCCTGGTTGGCCCTGGGAGCGGGTTCTGTGGAAAGAGCCGATGAATTCGGCTTCGAGGACCGCCTTGATTTCGTCATGCTTCTTCTTGAGCTCATCAGGAAGATCCTCGTACTTGACCGGAGTGCCTTCCGCCATCTCGGATGCAGACGGCGATGTGGTGGATGTCGAAGGTGGTCCCACCGGGCGTGCCAGAATGTGTTGACGTCAGAAACCCCCTGGCGGGCAGAGATGGTCAACACGGTAGAGCCGGGAACAACTAGGGCTGCGGCTGGCCCCAGTCCCTCAGAGCGACGGCCCGCAAAGCCTCCTGGTCGCACGCGCCGATGCCAATCGCAAGGGCGTGCCACCTGACCTATACCTGGTCAGGAAGGTGTGGATGATGCCTCGCTTAGTTTCCTGCATGGCATACACGTAAACATTAAATACGAGCCTCGATCGGCTCTCAGGTTATCCTGTGAATCGGCTCAAAGAGCCGATCCACCCATGATCCGAACAAGGTGTCCGAATATATGGTGGTCCTGCTTGATCAAGATAAAGCTAATGAGATCTACGACGATTTGGGGTTTTCACCGCATAATCGGATCATCCTACTCACGATTGGGCCTCGCGCTCGCGCACGGTGACCGTAAGCCGATCCTAGACAGGGCCTAAAAACCAACACGAGGTTGATCCCCGGAACATCCTCTCTAGGGCTAGCAAACGCCACCCTACACGCCGCTGGATCCTCCAACCCTTTGTAAGGCCTAACTATTGCGGATGTTAAACTAATCCTTGATGAAACAAGGAACAACCGTAACGGATCGGATCTACTAAACCATGATCAAGCGGGGTGCCGCCCCTACACCTAAGATAGGTGTAAGGGCGGCTAGATGTGCAAGGGTCGCATAACGAAAGCATGTAATTCGAAGAACAATGCTAACCCTAACACATCTAAGATAACTACGTTGCTCGCCATCAAAAAGGCTTCAGTACGAGCAACGCATGAACAACGTGATAGGCATTACGCTGCCTAGATCGCAAGATGCGATCTAGGCAGCATGGTGCTTACCGGTAGAAACCCTCGAGACGAAGGAGTTGGCGATGCGCCGAGATTTGTTTGTGGTTGAACGTTGGTTGTTGTTTATTCCATAAACCCTAGATACATATTTATAGTCCAGGGGACTTTCTAATGTGGGCGTGCACCAAACCGTGCACGAGTAAGATTCTAACTTCTAAACTAAGATGCGATCTAATATGTTACAGATATATGGGCAAACAAGCCCAACTTGGTATAAAAGGCCGATTCACGTATTTCTTCTATATATATTCTTCACGTCCATATTGATCACGGCCCACCTCTGACTCGGTCAAATTCTGGTGATAACAACATGACACCATTATTTTCTGGCGTTTGCTAAGACACACCGTCCTATTGTGTCTTTACCACGTACCATTACAATTTAGTGATATATTTGCTAGAACACACACATGTCCAAAAAGAGAAAATACGTTTTTAAACATATGTGATGTGTTTTGGCAAATGTGCCACAAAAGTGTAATGGTATTTAGCAAAGATATAATCGGGTTGTGTGTTTTAGCAAATGACATAAAATAACTTAGTCCTGTAGCAAATTTCCACTAACGTTTAGTGGCTACAAATGACAAGGAGTCAAACATTTGCAAACCAGAAATTGTGGACATTCTAGATTCTATATTTCGTAATACCAGCGTCAATAAGCAATCGGTAGTAATGTTTAGTATCTTGAAATGACAAGGCGTCAAACAGGGTAACTATATGTGTAACTGGGAGGGGGGGGGGCGCCGCCCCCTAGCCACAGAAAAAGTATTGAACAAATTTTATTTTATACAATGTTAAAGTGGAAAAACTAGACTAATTTTCCCTTTAAACATGTTGTATTTTATCTTTTGATCCCCCAACAAATCTATGCTAGCTCCACCACTATATGGTTTCTACTAAACTGGAAATTACTTCTCTGTATCGGTACTGATACAGAAGTTTATTGATTTTCCGATGAAGACACGTACAACCAAGAATACGACATGGGCCAGGAGGAGTCTCTGGCAGATTTCCACCCCTCCTGCCGAGCGCAGATCGAAAGAGAAAGGAGAGGATGATTCGGCACCGAGTACTCCCGGTCAGCCAAGACGTCTTGGACGCCTCCGTACCAGCCCCTGCTCCAGCCGTAGATGCCATGGTTATGGAAGTTTGAGTCCTCCTTACATTTAAAATTCCCTCTATATATGTGATGGCTTGGACTGCGTAATTCTCCGGAATAGTAGCTATAATAATATTGTAACTAGCTGAATACCCGTTACTACGGAAGAAGAAGAAAAATCATAAGAAAATTTGTCAAGGGTAATAATTTTTGTGACCAACCAACTACTGGTTAACAGAGAGTTAAGTATGTGTTGTTAAGCTTCATGCACTAGCCACTTGAACCAAAAGTCCGAACTGATGGAAAGGGCTAGGCAATCTACTTGTACACGTCAACACCCCCTCTCACGTGTAATAGGGAGACAAGAAGACAAGTCAGCACTTGTAGAGAGGCAAAGAGGCAACGGGAGGCCTTGCATCCCAAGAGGCTGCAAGAAGAGGGGGAGAAGAGATAATTTTTAGAATAAATTGTGAAAGCCAGGATTTGAACTCGAGACCTGGGGCTCTGATACCATGTTAAGCTTCATGCACTAGCCACTTGAACCAAAAGTCCGAACTGATAGAAAGGGTTAGGCAATCTACTTGTACACGTCAACATGTGTTATTCCCTCTGTTCCATTCTATAGTGCCTATAGTTTTTTGTCATGGAAATTAGCGCAAGAGTATTTTTTACACATGACCCCTAGCTGAACGATTTGAGATCAACGTAAAATTTGGGAAATCCATATCTTACTAACTTACCATAACAAATTTGGGAGCTGAACGATTTGGGAGCTGAACGGGGAGGCGGTAATTGAAAAAAACTAAGCTACAACCTTATATTCTGAAACAAATACCAAAAATCTATAGGTACTATAGAAGGAACGGAGGGAGTATTGTCTACTCTCCTGTCAAATATTGGACACTGAGGTAAAGAGGGTGCAGGGGGCCATTGATAATTTGTGATGTGCTCTGAACAGACTCCTCTAAGAACATGTACGGAAGGCGCTAAGTGTGGGCGCCAGGATCAATTTTCGGGATGATCAGCATTTTAGTTTCTTCATTCCCAGTATCTTCGACGTACGCAAGCAAATGCAACAGTCTCTTGGCCCTTTTCCGTATGAGGTGAATCGCGAATGGCAACAAGAGCGACAGCCAGACAGTTCTGCGTTTGTGAATAACGCCTATGGTTGGGAGCTAGGGCCATAGGAGATAAATCTGATTCGGTGTTATTTTTAATTCACCTTAAATTCCCATATTACCGTCGAGCATTTTACATGCCCTAAGAAAGATGTCATGTTACTTTACATATTTGCAAGGGGAGATTTCCAACAACAACAAAAATTCCACATTATTACGTAGAAGAGACTATTATCTATAAGCCCGAATGGTCAATATATCTTTGTACTTGATGATAATTTTTCTTGTAGACTCATGTTAAGGTTACCATTTTGTACGGGTTGCTTCGTAGTATACTACTAGATCATAGAACCGTGCTTTGCTAGGCCCATCCTTTATATAAACGGCGAACAAAATTGGGCATTTTGCCTATACTGACTCGATTTAGGTGCATTGTGCATTTGTTTACAGCTTCATTTAAAAAAAAAATTAGATTCACAGGGAGACATCTCCCCGGTTCCATTTCACATGATAAAATGAAACCACATAGTTCAACACACTCCGCACCCACAGCTAACACCAAAACAGAAACCAGGGCTAAAACCTACCGCCCAAACATCAGACAAAAGCAACTCAAAAGCAACCAGTTTTAAAGCTGAGACCAGCACTAAACCTCCTCACAACACACTAGCACAGCAACAGCTAAGATGAAGTTTCTAAAGCTATTACACATCACTCCCAAGCTGAAACTTTTTCACAGCACGATATGAACTGAAGCGTCTTCCTCTGGATGCTCCTTCAGAAACTCCAGAGACGCTCGTCCTCCATGAGAAGTCTTGGCGGCAGGAGCCCAGGAAGATATCCAATCAAAGGAAGAACACTTCAGGGTGGTTTCAGCTCCAGTGGTGCTTTGATCTTTTTTGACAGATGCTTCATGAAGAGTTCCACTTCCTCCCACATCTGGTCCTTGAAAGGGACTTTCCAATTTCTCAGATAAGAAAGAATGACCCTCCACACCTGCTTCGAATCCAACCAAGTAAGTCTATTAAACACTAAGCTATTTCTAGAATTCCAAATCCCCCACAAAATAGCGGAGGATATAATATTAAACTGTAAAAACCTTTTGTTACATACCATCTACCAGCTATATCTATATATTTCTCTACCTTATGCTTACAAATTTCTTTAACCAGGCCCCACACCTTTCTTGCAACAATACAGTCAAAAAACAGGTGATGTACACTTTCAAATTCTCTACAAAAAGAGCACTCCATAGGTTTTGGTTTTGGAATACCCCTCCTTCTCAAATTGTCTCTAGTCATAATCTTGTTTTGAGACAACAGCCAAAGAAAAATCTGAATCCTAGGTGGGATTTTTAAGTCCCAAACAGCAGGTAAATAGATTGGAGTTACTCCTCTAAAATTTACTAGAGCATACATAGATTTTGAAGAGTACACCCCATTTGTTTCATAAGCCCAGATAAGTTGATCCTAATCAGTGTTATAAACTATAGTTTCAGCAATGGCTACTAATTCCTGCCATTGTACCATCATATCATCAGTGAAGTTTCTCCTAAAATCACATCTCAAATTTGTTCCATCCCAAATATCCCTAACAGTTTTAGTTTGTTGATTAGATACAAAAGATATGTCCCAAAACTGTGTTGCCAAATTAGTATTACCAAACCAAATATCTTCCCAAAATCTGACACTTCTACCATTTCCTATTTTCCATTTATAACCAAACCTCACAGCTTCTGCAGCACCCATCACATCTTTCCAAAAGGTGGATGGGTGTGCATCATGGCAACACAGAATATTAGGATCCTTAGTATTATACTAGCTAAGACTGACCTCACTAATTCCCTTTTGGCTGCAGAAGATAATAACTTCTCTCTCCAGCCAGCTAATCTAATTAACAGGGAATCAATCAAAGTTTGTAGATCCCCCCTTTTCAACTTATCATAATGAAGAGGAATCCCTAGATATTTAATTGGAAAAGAACCTACCACAAATCCAAAAGTTTCCAGGAAAGTGGTACACTCCCCTATTTCTACATTAATAGGAATTAACTCACTTTTATGGTAATTGATTCTCATGCCAGAGATCTGTTCAAAACAAGTTAAAATCCATTTCATGTTAGTGGCTATCTCATTACTTTTCTCAAGGAAAAGTAGGGTATCATCAGCATACTGGAGACAGATAACACCACCTGGGACAAAGTCAGGGCAGAGGCCCCTAATCAGCACACAATCACCTCCCTTGAGCAACATTTTAGAGAAAACATCAACTACAAAATTAAAAAGACCAGGTGACAGGGGGTCTCCCTGCCTTAAACCCTTACGAGTGATAAAGAAATCACTTTCTACTTCATTTATTTTCACCCCCACTGAACCTTCAGTGGTCAACTGTTTTATAAGCCTAATTCAGAAGGGACTAAACCCCCTAAGATGCAATACCTCATACAGAAAATCTAGAATAACTCTATCATATGCCTTTTCATAATCAATTTTAAACACAAAACCTTCCATTTTCCTCCTATGCACCTCATGTACAATTTCATGTGCAGTAACAACACTCTCCAAAATATATCTACCCTTAATAAAAGTAGATTGATTTGGAGAAATTAATCTCCCTATGATTTTGGCCAATCTATTCGTCAACACTTTGCAGAAAATCTTAAAGCTACAATTAATTAAACTTATAGGTCTAAATTTCTTCATAGTTCTAGCATCATCCTCTTTTGGGATCAAGGTAATCATAGCAAAATTTAATCTAAAAATGCCTAGCTTATCATCAAACCAAGCCTCGAAGAGATGCAATAAATCTATAGCAATAATATCCCAATATTTCTGATAAAAGAAAAAAGATAGGCCATCTGGCCCAGGTGCTCCATCAGCATAGGAACCAAACACAGCCTCTTTTATCTCCTCCAATGTAAATCTTCCTTCTAACATCTCAT
Source organism: Lolium rigidum (assembly GCF_022539505.1). Taxonomy (NCBI): domain Eukaryota; kingdom Viridiplantae; phylum Streptophyta; class Magnoliopsida; order Poales; family Poaceae; genus Lolium; species Lolium rigidum. Next base: position 25,632,898 of record NC_061513.1, on the reverse strand, counting down.
TCTCCTCTACTGTTACTTTTTCCTCAGGCAAGAAAAAATTATCCAGCAGCCTAATATCAGGTCTCTCTTCCGCACCAAACAAATCTTTATAAAAAGCTTTAGCTATCTCTAACATCTTTTTTGTTTCAGTTACAGGGCCCTCAGGGCCTTCTAGCACAGGAATCATTTTCTTTCTTCTCCTCTGGTTAGCTAAAGCATGAAAATAAGCAGTATTTCTATCTCCCTCACAGACATCTCTATCCCTAGATCTTTGTTTGGCTTTAATTTCCTCAATTATCCAAAAGGAGCTCAATTCAGCAAGAATTCGATTAAATCTACCAGCTTCACCCTCAGAGAGTTCCTGAGTTTCAGCCTTCACATCTAAAACATCATATTCCTCCATAAGGGATTTTTTCTTTTTCCTAATTTCAGCATCTATATTAGCACTCCAACCCTTAGCAGAGCTCCTAAAATTCCTTACCTTAGCCTGCCATATATCTAGAGGATTCTTACTTTTAACTGGAATAGACCAAGCTTTAGTTACCACATCTAAAAAATCTACCCTAGTGCTCCACCATTTTTCAAATTTAAAACTACTTTTCTTAGGAACATTTGCCTCCCCAGAATCCCAAACTATTGGAGTGTGATCACTCCCTAGCCTGGGTAAAGCTCTAGCACTTCCCAGAGGAAACAAAGCCTCAAAACTAGTATTGCAAAAGATTCTATCAATTCTACTCATAATCCTATTATTTTGATTATTACTCCAAGTAAAATATCTACTTGCCAAACCTATCTCTACTAAGGCCCACATATCAATCCAAGCATTAAACTTGTCAGCCCATTTAAAATCGATAACACCATTACTTTTATCACTCTGAAACCTAACCAAGTTCAAATCCCCTCCAATCATAGCAGGGCCATTCCAATTTAAGAACAACTCATGTAGTTCTGAAATAAAATTCTCCTTACCCTCCTCATAAGGAGAACCATACACTGTAGTTAACCTGATTACTACACCTGAACTTTTTAGCCTAGCAATTGTGCTAACAGAGAAAGACTTAATGTCCCAAGAAATAACCTCAAAGATATCATTATTTAGGCCAACTAGAATACCACCAGCAGTCCCAACTGCAGGCATAAAATTCCACTCAAAATTTCTATTTCCTAAAATAGATTTCAAGAAAGACTTAGAGAATTTCTCTTTTTTTGTCTCCTGGAAACCAATATAATCAACTTTCAAAGGGATAACAGTATCCTCTAGGCATTTCTTCCTACCAGGAGCAGTGATCCCTCTAATATTAAAAAAGGAAACTAACATTGTAATCTCTTCCTAGGGTGCTTGCCCCGAGACTTCCTAATGACTTCTATCCATTTATCTCCTTCATCCTCATATTTCTCATCATCTTCCGTATCACTTCTTCTAGGAGTAACAACTAGAGCATCACTATCAGAAATTAAGACTATTTTTGGAGATTCAAGAGGTAAATTCTCACTAGGAATCTCAATATCTACTAAATCACTCCTAGGTGAATTGAAACTATGATGATTACTCTCTACTCTACCATTAGCACTAATAGCAGAAATATCAACACCAACTTTTCTAGCCAGAGATTCAAGATAATCAGCATCAAGAGACTGAAAAACATTAGACTGCATTATACCTTTCATCTTCTTGTTAGGCTCCTCCAGATTACTCCTCTTCTTGTACTCAATGGCTTTCTTCATGACATTAATAGAAGTATCCACCCTAGAGCTCTGTCTGGTAGCTTGCACAGGCCCCCAAACCTTCTTCTTCCTTCCTTTATCCTTGTCAACTCTGTCCAGTATCACCTCCTTGTCAGATGTCTCCAGAGTGGGAAGGAAGTCATCTGGTAGAGCAACCTCAAGATCATCCACCTTCATCTCCACTGTCGCCATAACCCCCTCCTGGTGACCAGCAAGGGGCCCCTGTTCCTCCAAGAGGAAAGTCTGAGTTTCTTCTCCCACTTCATCCTGAGAGCAACTACCACCACTTTTCCAGATAAACCTACCATCATCACCAACACAACCATTCTTGAGCAGCAAGTCATACACCTCTGCACCACTGACATATTCCTTGACCTCTTCCCCATCAGCAACAAGCCTTCTCACCACAGACCCAGAGCTAGAAGCACCAGGAGTCATCATAGTAGAATTAGCATTAGCACTCCCTGCTGCATTGCTCCTATCAGTCTCCATACCATCCTGCCTTTCACCAGTTTGCCCTTCATTTCCACGCTCATCATTTCCATCTGAAGGAGGAGGAGGTAGAGGAGGAGGGTCCTCAGCCACCCCCATAGCAGGCTCTCCTTCTGCTTCAAACAACAATTGATGAAACTTTCCTTGAAAATGGAACAACCTACCAGCAGGAATCCTAGTGGCATCTCTGCATTTTATCCTGACCCTAACCACCTCAGCACAATCTTTGAACACACTCATCCAATCTATTTCCTCCAGAATGCCACATACAGAAACAGCTTGAGCAATACAATTCCATTCACACCATGGAGGTTGTAGGCCATGGATTTTCATCCAAGTCTTTTGCATGACAGCTACAGGATCTGGATCATCATCCCAAGCCTCCACTTTCACCCAGACACCAGGTTTTGTCAGACCAAACCTGGGGTAGCCAATCACCTGGTCCACTGGGAGATGTGGTGGGAATTTGACCAGATAAGACCACTCAGTGAGCTCCCTGATCTGCCAAGGCCAGTTTGTTCTGTAAATTCTAGCAAACTCCTTAGATAGCTCTGCTTTGGTTATGTTGCCCTCCTCTATCAACACCAATCCACAGTTCTTGGTAGTAGCCACAGGGTTCATCACTACATCAGGAATCTCAATGTGAAAAAATGCCAGGCCATTTTCTGCACTTCCAATATACTTAGCTACCTGAGGAGGCCTCTTGATCACTGGACAACCCTCAACGGCATGGTTGGTTGCCTTACAGATAAAACAAAGAGCCTTCTTATCACATGATTGCTTGAAATGCCCAGGTTCTCCACAGCCAAGACAAATAGTGTCCACATAGGACATCTGATTTGGAATTACTTGAGCAGTTTCCCCACTCCCTCCACTTTTCTTCTTCTGCATCTGCTTGGGTTCTCCACTTTTCCCTTTAGCAGCATTCACACCCTCTGCATTCTGGTTGTTCTGAGAGAAATCTTCAGGATTTGGAGCGATCCACTGATTGGATGGATACCCAAACTGCTGTGGAGGGAATTGAGGATATGCTCCCTGGAAGGCCCAAGGAGGAGGCATCCCTCCAGGCACAAAACCATAAGGTTGAGGAGGGAAAGGGAAGCCACCTTGATTATGTTGGAAATCTTGGAAAGGTTGTTGCTGTTGCTGCTGGGAGTTCTGGTTGAACTGGTTGCCTTTGCTGCCGATTCCAGTTATCACCTCTTCCCCCACCAGATCCTCTTCCCATGTTTCTCCCACCACGACCACGATCGGCCATGATCAGCTCCTCCACCTCTAGATCTATAACCTCACACTCTTCAGCCCCCAAGTAGCATAGAGCTGGTCTCTCTGGTGGCAGTGGCGGTGGAGAGGGAGAAATGCGAACCCTAGGAAGGAGAGGGGGGTTTATATATGCCTCTCCCCTCGTGGGTGGCTTGGCCAGATGCTGTGGGATATTCCAGAGTTGCTCAAAAAGTAGCTCGATCTCCTTATCCTCCATGTCCACCGCGGGTACAGAGCCCCTGCTTTTTGACTCGGTCCACTGCGCCATGGACAAGCTCCTGGAACCCACCACCACTTCCTCTTTCTCCCCTTTCCCGCCAATACTCAGAGCAGCAGTCCCTATCAAGGTTCGGACGCCTCGCAATCTTCTACAGGCAAACCCAGCAGCTGCGCATGGTGATTGAGGATCAACAACGCAAGTGTCGCCTTCAGTTCTGAGACCGCCAGCCCCAGCGACCGAGGTCTCTTGTTCCAATGCAGAGGAAGCTGCGCATGAGCTCGCTGAACTGCCAAGTCGAAAGGGGACAGTTGCTTCGCCGGGCAAAAATCCCTCTCCACCGGGCGCCGCCTGTTCACCGGCAGGCTCTGCGCCGTGTCCTGGAGCTCCAGATCTCTCTGGACCGCCTCCTGCAACATCACGATTCTCGGACCAGGCTTCCGCCCCTGCAACGGCGCCTGCAGCGCCAGAACCACATCTGCGGCGACTTTTGCTACTGGCGCCGCCTGAGACTTCAATCCCCGCCATTGTCCCGAGGAAGGCGAGCTCAGGATCAACGGCGATTGACCCAAACGAACCCACGCAGAAGCTGAAGCCTCTGCACCGAGGCGATTGAACTCCGTCCTCACCATGCACCCTGCGCGACGACCTCTGCCTCGCCATCATCGATCCAGCTTCCGCACCCGTAGCGCCCTCGCGAGATCCCACCTCCTCTTCCCCGCCTCCGACACCGTACTCCCACCACGGCCGCTCCCCCGCCTCCTCTCCCTCCTCATCCGCGCAGATCAACAGCGTCAGCCTTCGATTCGCTCTGGATTTCGGAAGGAATCTAGCTATCGGCGGTGAGCTCGAAGTGGAAGAGACTGGTGTTGTGAAGGAGGCAAATGGCAGAGGCGGATGCTCGCGCGACGCGTGTAGAGGTGCTCTCCACCCCCCTGGCCCGCCATGAATGCGGATCGAGGAGATCCCGCCATGAACAGGACCTCGGGTCGGGTTCGGGGCGGAGTCGCCCCTGAGTCGCGAGAGCATCTTTTTCCTATCTCGGCTTCTGCAGCTAGGATATTGACACTACAGATCTTCATTTAAAAATGGGTCCTATCGTTTCATCGAAGTCAAAACATATGCGAATTGCTAATGTTCTATCACATCCTTTATTTAATAGAATGAAAAGGGACATTGTTCTACGCGATGAATATATACACTAAGAAATATGTGGACATTCTACATTCTATCTTTCCTAATACCAGTGTCAACAATAAATCACTAGTAATTCAGTTATTAATATGGGTGAGCTTGGGGTGGGTATAAAATAAAATATAATGTCAATTTCTGTCGTCATTGCTCTCACACTCGCTTAAATTTGATATTTGCCACAGTGCACAAGTGATCAGTTTACCTCTTTTGCTTGAGAAACTCACCTTCCTAAGAAGATGGCAAATTCAGGAAGATAATGACGTGGAAACGATAAATTGCATCCCGAACCAGCAAATGTATTGAGTGGCCACTGCATGCCAACACCTCCCTTGCCAGCTCCTATATATACTAGATCGTAGAAGCGCGCTTTGCCGCCCTCGTCCTTCATTATTATTCTTTAGTTTTTTGATAAATGAGCATGGTTCAAACTATTGTGTAAAGATATATATATGTTGATTCATATTTGCATATGAGTTGGTGGTGCACCAGAGGTGTTTGACGGCGGACAATCTCCAGCGCCGCAGGTGGCCTAACGCTGGCTCATGCCAGTTGTGTTGGTCGGGTGCTGAAACTTGTGCTCATTTGTTCGTCCATTGCAGGTTCACCTCTACGGTCTGGCGCAAACTTAGAACCTGGTCGGCGGCAACCTTCCGTGCCCCCGGTCCGAGCTTCCACACCACAGAGGACTGGTGGCTTAAAGCGAGGAAGCAGGCCCCCAAGCCGCTGCGACGTGACTTTGACACCGTTGTCATCCTGATACATTGGAAGATTTGGAAGGAAAGAAACGCAAGAATTTTTGAGGATGCGCAACACTCAGCTGAGGAGGTTTTTGATGGCATCAGGGACGACATCGCTATCTGGAGATCTGCTAGCCTGATCGTTGCCACTGAGTAGTTGTACTGCAGTCTTCGTCCTTGTTGCCTATGGCTGTGTCGTGTTTCTCTCTTATGCTGTAGCTCTGTAGTTTCAGTAGCTGTTTGCTACTCTTTCTGCAGCCCAGGCCTATCTGGTTGCTGAATATTCGCTGCATTGCTCTGCCTCGGAGCTGACAGCAGCTTGCTGTAACACACTTCTTTCTTCTTAATAAAGATCGGCATGAGGCCTTTCGATATTTGCATATGAGTTTTGACTACCATCAGAAAAGGGAAATCAAATGTCCATAACGAAAATTGTAACATGAAAATAAATAAAAATGGCAACCACACTTTCAACATATGTACCAATGCACACAGGAATTTATCTGGTTCATCCAATCAATATTTTGTGGATTATTCTCCCCCCTCTCTTTTATCAACTTGCACATAAAACTATAATAAATCGTTAGACTGAAACAACACGAAAAATTGACCATGGATGTACTCTATGCAATATGCGTAAACTCACAAAATCTTTTGTTCTCCATATGATCCGTAAAGCAGAAATAATGGAAACACAAGGTTTTAAATAAATTTAAGCATTAAAATACCGTACTGAAACTATGCAAATAACTCTTAATTTTTCATATAAAATGTAAAATTTCTAGCAAATAAAAATCACATAATTAATTTGAAAAATAATTGTTTTCTCAACAACAAAAAAGTCCGACACATCCTCTACAACTCGAATGAAATATTCTTGCTTGCAACCTCTGGCTCATTTATATACCAGCATTTTCACTTAAGATATAACACTATTGTGCTTTATGAAATTAAGGATAGGCTTGAGAGAATATTTTGATAGTTTGTACGTAAGAATAGTGGCATTTAAAGATTTGATTAGAAAATCAAAAGGAACTCTTACTCAAATGTAACATGTTATCATAGGGAAGACGATTCAAGAGATGTTTTTGTACCTCTGATTACTATGCATTGGAAGCATCGCTTGATCACAAAATAAAATATTGTAGACTTCAATGTATCGGAAACCTATTTTTTTATGTGTTAGCTATATATCAACCCGCTTTTTTTAAGCCTATGCAAGTAATTCCATGGACACGTACTGTAGTAAAAATTCCATGCAACCGTACCTATCTATGGTCGTCGCTGAAAGATGACATGTTAAGATAGTAAAGTATATATTGGAAGGCATGGCAGAAAATACCAGCTTTGTTGATAAGAGTTTCAAGAGAAATCCACATACAAATGAATTAATATATTCAAAGCAAGAAAACATAAGACATAATGTAAATACACTATAATTTTGTTCTAGGGATTTCAGTCACCACAAAGTTCACATGGCATTGACACATACCCTTTTTACTTGTACTATCTGCATGGCGATTTGGTACAACAAGTTTGCCATAAAAAACTATGTACAATAGATATTCAGAGTTTATTATTTATAAATAAGAAATAGTTCAGATACAATGTGCCTTGTATTGCAAATTCTTGCACAGATCTAAAAATGATACATTAGTTAACCAAGATTCGAAAAATTGGACTACGAAAAGTAAATGACTTCCATATATGTCAGTAGCAAGGTATCCTGATTATTTAAGAGAGATTTCTGAAACTTGAGGTACATAGTCTAGATCAGTCCTTATTCCACTGTTCTTCTTTTCTGGTTCATATGAGCCAGACATTTCCCTTTGCATTGTTTGATACAACCGATAACTCTGCAATGTTATTGCTACCAACAAGGAGGTCATGCATACGTGATCTAATTCATGTACCCAACATATGTTTTTTACATCGCAAAGAACTTGTCAGCAAGAAACTAAAATGTTAGAAAAAGAAAAATAATCTACCTGCATAATATCATGTATAAAAATGTATCCTAATGTTTATGTTCCCTAAATGCATAATAAGGATGTACATATTCATGTTAAACTTGGTCTACCAAACACACACCGCCGCCGCCTCTCCTCTCCCGGCCCCCACCCCAACCCTAACCGCCACCGCCGCCGATAGCGCCGCCGGGGCAAAGACCCACGGGGCGTGGCGGTGGCGGAGCCCCTTCCTCGTCAACGTGGGTGACAGCGGACGGGATTTCCTCCTCGACGCAAACGGCGAATCGGTCGGCGCGGGTGATGGGCGGCGGCGACTCTGCGCTGCGGACCCCTCTCCCGTAGGCTCTCCCCCGCAGCACCCCAGCGGGGGCTGGTGGGCGGCCAGGCCAGGCCCATGGCCTGCGCCATCCCCCCCCCCCCCGCCTCTCGCTGATGAGTGGAGGCGATCTCGCGCTTCTTCCGCGACACGAGGTCGCCCGGTGCAGCAGCCTTGGGTACGACGGTGGAGGTGGCCCTCTTGTTCGCTGGAGAGGGTCGGCCTGCGGTTGGTGGGGGTGGATCTATCGATCTATCACCGTGTTCCGGCGGCATGATGGAAGAGCATGGAAGCCGGCGATGGTGTCACCGGTGGAGGGTTGGAGTGGCCAGCCCGGGATGGTCGCCGACGTGGGGGTCCAACCTGAATAAAGGCGGCGGTCCTAGGGTCACTCTTGCGTGAAGAGGAAGATCTACCGGAGGCCTGGACTCGTGATCTGGCCGGTGTGTTGAGTTCTGGAAGGCTCCGCCGGCGAATGTAACAGTGCTTTTTGCCTGGAGTTTGCTGGATAGGTGGTATTCGGTCGTGCACACCCATGCTTTTATTCCGACCGATTGGTTCTTGAGGGAGTGGCGCGAAGCTCTTTTTTGTGTTGACATCAAGTAACTATGGATCCATGATGAAAGTCGGAAGAAGAGAAGTTTATGAAGGCCGGGGGGGAGGACTAGCTAAGGGAGGTTCAAGTCTCCGCGATGTTGAGAGACTTGCTTGGTGTTCCAGGCTTCACAGCAGCGGTATGAAAGTGGGGGCGACAACACATGTGAAGTTGAGAGTCCTACCTTTCAGGGTGAAAACCCAAGGTCTGGCCTTAACTGGTTGTGCCTGGTCATGACCTTGTTGGAGGCATTGTTTTGAGAGCGGGGGCTATCTTTAGGGTGAAAATCTAAGATCTATGATCAGGCGACGACGGTGTTAGAGCACTGTTCCCTTCTTGGAGGCGTCGTTTTTGGAGAGTCTGTATTTCAGGTGTTGTCTTGGCGTTGGATGTATTGCTGTTGTTAGGCCGAGATGCTGTAGCGGGACTTTTGTTTCTTAGTTTTTTTTTTGGCTGTGTGCATCCGTAGTGCTATTAGGGTGGTACGCTGTTGCAGAGGCTGGGTGTAATTGGTATCTTTTTTATATTAATATATTCCCTTTATCGAAAAATGGGATCTCATTTCAGAAAGAGGCTAATTTTGTAGAGTGTCACACACAATAACATGAGGCAGGAGTGAAGGACAACATAGAACAAATAACGAACTATCTGGACAGTCAATATATGAAGGGACCGTCTCCTTCTGAATCGGCAAAATTGCGAAGGCATGCCTCACCAGAGTTTTCCTACGATATCATATTTCACATGACATGGTTCTTTTCAGTACACAAACATGAAAAATATTAATTCAAGTTTGGCAATAATGATCATGGTGTTCAATCAATCATGTACATGCTGTACTTCAAATCATAGACGGACACAAAGTCAGATAATAAGTGTTCCCTGGTCAATAATCTGTATCCACGCACTGGGATCACTCTAGTAGTCTAGGTACCAACGGGCTTTAATTCCACGAGGACAACTGAGATAAAAACTCGAGATCATCTCATTGTTTCATGCAAGGAAGAATAAATAAGAGGCGAATCCTATGCAGCACGTGTAAAACACGACGATATTATAGAGTGCTTACATGGGTCCGATCGAACCTGAACGGAGCAGATCAGCGATGTTGCTTCTCGGATCTCGCAACCATCTCCTCTCTGGTCGTATCATCTTGTTCACGCTGGCACGCACACGGAGGTGAGAAGGCGTCACAATGGAGGCGGTACCGTCGGCACTCGGCCGGATGGATCGTCTACTGCTGGAGGGACTGAGATCCGGTGCCTCGCTGAAAGCAAGGCACGCAGCGCCTTGAGGCGTACAATCCGCCGCTCGTTCCACATCCAACGGACAGCAGCCCATACAGCTCCACAAGGCGTGGCGAGAAACGAGTCAACCCCTCCGTCCTCATGCGGGAGCAAGGCAAACGAGCGACGCGGTCTGAGTCTTCCCGGGCACAGCTCTGCCGCCGCCAGCCGGCGCCGTACACATTCGCCTCCTTCATGCTTGCTCCGCCTCCGCGTACCTCCGTCTGCCTCCGTCTGCCGCCCGTTCGTCGGCCGCCGGCGAGAACCCATCTGACGCCCTGTTCTGCTCCCTCCGACGACCTTCCTTTGTCGCTTCGCTGGGCGCCATCAAGCTCGTCGTCACATTGTAGCAGGTGCCGGATGGAAGGCGAATGGAGCTGCCGGTGGTTGGCGCAGCTGTGTGCCCGTCGAGGTCGTCTCCTCCGGTGTGGACGTCGCCGGAGCTCACCATGGAGGAGCAGTCGGACCGTATCCTCTCACTCTGCTGTGGCGCGCTGACGCGAGCTCTCTTCCTTCCCCGCGGCGCGGCGACGAAAGCTTCAGCGCCGGCGTGGATTGTTTGCCTTGAGCGCGTGAGCAGAAAGATACCTGTTTGACGTTAACTGCTGCTCCATCGCGTGAGTTTTAGTCATTAGGCGCCGTTAGCCGTTGGATGTGAACGAGCGGCGGATTGCATGCCTCAAGGCGCTGCGTGCCTTGCTTTCAGCGAGGCACCGGATCTCAGTCCCTGCTGGAGCAGCAAAGCTTAGGTGGCCCACTGTGAAAATAAGTAAGAACGGGCCGTCGAACCAGAACGTCACTGTACAAGGCCCGGTGAACTACAGGCCACCTAGATAAGTTTCTGGAGTACATGCCCATCTACGTTGGGCCGAGCGTGACTCGTAGGGCTGACGGTAAAACTTCTCCCACGACGCTCAGCAAACCATCGGGCGATCTGTGACGTCCAAGAACATTATCCTACGGTTGGAGACTTCAAATTGATGTGGAAGCTCCTAGGTAGACCAGTTTTACTATTTTTACTCAAAAATCAAATGCCCCTCAGGACACAGCCTATGCACTACTCCAGCGGAGGCTCCAGGTTCCAGGTTGAGGTATATCTGAGACCCAAAAGCTCCATTTAATTTTTTTTTTTTGAGAAACACAGTACAAACGCAGACGCTCACATACACGCGCATACACTCACCCCTATGAACGCACACACGCACACCCCACCCCTATGAGCACCTTCGGAAGACTGAGCCGGCGGATACTCTCCCTTTTTTGCGAAAGTTCTTAGTACTCTCCCTTAATCCCAGGTTTAATGCAGTTTTCTTGGTCTTGTCTGCTTCAGCTCTCAACCCCTCCGAACACCGCGGGCAGCTAGCACCAACCACCAGACTTGGACGCAGTACGCCGCTCCCAGCATGGGACTTGACCGATGGCATCAGCATGTACACCCGTCATGGCGGTTGGTGATGGCCGTGCCAATTATAGACAGTATATTCGTGGTTGTCCTATTCATTATCAGTTGCTGCTACTGCTTCAGGGACGCTCGCCGCTGGAGGGCGGCGGCGGTGAATCTCCAATAGATTCACCCTTTCTCGGAGGCAGATTTGAACACCATGACCGTGGCTCTGTCCCGCTTGCAGTTTGAGAAATTATGCTAATGGTTGTTGTTATTTATGTTGCTAAATCTTCTAATTTCTAGTCGTATAAGCACGGTTGTAGCTACATGTAACTCGGGGGCGGGGCGCGCAAGTGGGGGGGGGGGGGGCACCGCCCCTAGCCTTGGACGAATCTATGAAGACAATTTTATTTTACGGACTTAGATGGAAATAATTGGGCAAGCTCCACCACTGCGTATGAGGTATAATTTAATATTTTCAAGCATAATATGTAGTACATGTAATCGAGTGGTTTTCATGTAATCGAGTAACGGTTGAGTCTTGGGAGTCCCATGAATATGTAATATTTATTATTATATTGATCATCATGCCAAACACTTAGTTGTGGCCAAATGAACCTACAAAAGAGGGCCCGGAACATGGCAAAGGGCTTTGACGTGTGTCGACACATGGCAAAGTGTACACGGCAAAAAGTCCTACGACAAAGGTTTTTTTTTTTGCCGTGTGCTTCGACATGTACACGGAAAGGGCCTTTGCAGTGTGTTTTCTTGCAATGCACAACACTGAAAAGTGACTTGATGGTTCGCGACGGTCTGACAGCGCTTGTCCATGCCGTGTACCGACGCACGACAAATTTTTAAACTATACGGTGTGTGCGGTGGCCTAGCATACCACTGCATGTTGTAGTACGCAATTTGTATACATAACACCGATGAAACAATGTTCCACTAGTATTACATCCCTCAGGGTGGCAACAGAAACATATGCGAGTCCAAGGCATGTCTATAAAAGTACACATGAACTATTTACATAAGATCAACACAGACTCCTACTTTACAACGAAGAATATCTCGTAGGCTAACTCATGGCTAACTCTATCTCTAGATGTACTTGTCTTGTGTTAGAGAAATCTGATAGAACTCTAGGTGCTTAGGTGCTAGGATTATGGAAATGATTCCCTTCTATTACTAGTCTAGGTTTCCACCCTAGCTGATTTAGAAGTTGACTCCCCTAACTTCATTGATTGAGTTCTCCATCTTGTTTTAGCTGACTTCTTTATCTTCGAGTTTCACGGTAGTTCCTCATTCGATGACTTTGAATATAAGCAGGGGTTCAAGAGGGAACGGATGAGTACGGGCGTACTCAGCAAGTTCAATAATTGAAATAGGTGTATCATGCAATAGCTACAACCACATACCAGAAAGTCGTAGACAAATACAAGTTTTCGTAATCATTTCTTCAAAAGATTTATTTTATTTTGAAAATTACGTCCGTCAGTCTTCACAGGTTGACTAGAACTTCATGGAGTTCCTTTCCTGCTGCGTTCGTAGTTCCTTCCCGAAACAGGGAGTGACATGTCACAATTCAATACACTCTGCAGAGGTGTGTTACTTTACCCATAAGAGCACTCATCCTTGTTGCCAACCGGACGATCTTTCCCGTCCACACTTCCTTGGTGTGAGGCCCAATATAAGGTTCAAGCCAATCACTGTCCTTCTCCGCGACCCCGCATACCCACCCTTTTGTATTTAGCGGGTCTTCGTTCGCTCAACGGCAACCCACCATGATACAATCCATCATAGACCATATTGCACGAGACGTCCAATTTAGACCGGAGAGCTTAATTGCCTCTCGACCTTACTGTGGGACCAGCAACACCCCATAGCTATGGCAAATAGGCATCCTTTGATATTCGAAAGAAAAAAAGTACAGCTGACTTCTCCGTCCCATTAAATATCTTATGGTTAACACGTAATATACGATGCTAGAATCACTGGACGATATTTGTTGTTAATCCTACGTGAATAGCTTTCCTAGTTGCAATGGAACCTCCACCATCACCTCAAACCATAGTTTTATTGCCCATCACATAGTCATATTCATAATTGTAAAAATAATGTTTTGATTTTTAATGTAGGAGTGATAAGTATAGTACTTTACAAGTAATTTAATAAAAATAATCAAATAGCATGAGCAAGTGATGAACTTGCCTTTCTTAACTGCAGTATTATGCAGACCAGAGCTTCGAGATGATATAACTCTAAATTCTGAAATACCATCATTATCTGGTGAGGAAAATGTTTAAAGAACTAGAAAATATGCTATAATGCATAAGTACGAGATGCAATCGCTCTAAGCGTAAGCTAATCCCGGGTCTCGCATTCCCCGTTTTTGCGAAAAGTTGTTCCGGAGGGTCCCAATTTGAGCACAGTTCACTCAGAAAAATAGAAAAATGGAGAACTCCGCAAGAAGCATATGAGACCTAATTGCAAGTAAAATGACGGAATGGAATACAACAATTATTCCAAAACAGTCTTCACAATATGAGCTACCTCCTATGAACAAACCCATATTGCGCACCGATGCGGTGTTTGGGATGGGAAGCGGTGTTGACTTTATGGATTTTCTTGACCTAGCCATAGAAATCATATTTTTTATTTTTCAGTGCCAAAACAGGTTTTTATTTTGTGAAACATCTACAAGATACGTAATCTTAAATGGTACAAAACCTAGCCCCAAAATTAGAGGATCAATTCCGCACTAAGGTTCACGTCATTGCTTATGCACATATGAAAAGTTGTGAGTGAGCACATATATAATGCCCGTAACTATCATGCCATGTTGGCTTTGTTTGTCTACATTTTGTGCTACTTCCTCTATCCTTGGAAGAGTGGACGTTTCAGTTCTCCAAAAAAGATTAAAAAATTGTATTGAAAAGGTGCAACTTATTATTTATTCTCTCTTTAATTTCTCCACCTTCAATAAGTTAAGTGCATATAGAAAACAAGAAAACAATGTGATATATGTTATTTGATTCCCGTGGGATGAAAGGGGCACTTTTATCTAGTTTAAAATGCACTGAAAAGTGAGAAGTACATTATTTTGTGGACAAATTTGAAAGCTAAAAGTGCATTGGAAACGGAGGGAGTACCAAATATTAAAATAAATACACAGAACATATACTATGTTATATTATTTTGTATATTACGAGACATGTTAAAGTAACAAATTGATGTTGTGTTGTTGCACCATTCATCTCCTCTACTTTCTCCGGACCGATTTTAATAATACGTGCATGCATATTATTCTTTCCGTCCTAGTTTATGGGCTTATTCGTATCTCTAGGTTATCTATTTGGCCAACGTAATATGTAGTTTCAATTGTATAATATAAAAATGACATCATTAGAAAGTAGAACACCTAAGCTTTTCAAAATAATTAAGATAAACTTAACCATTAATTTGAACAATAAAATATGAATTAAATATCTATAAAATATCATTAGATTTGTATTTTAAAAAATGTTGTCCATGACATATATTTTATATATTATTGATAAAATAATGGTCGAACCGTTTCCTTAAAACTATTTATACTTCTGTTAAACCGATCCCGATAGTATCTTTTCACCGAAGTAAATAAATTGCATTCACGCCGGAGTAGTACTCGAGCCCCTTCGATCTTTTTCCAGCGAAGTAAATAAATTGCATTCATGCTGTGTTATTATTGCAGCATTAGAATCAGAAAATTAACTAATAATTAATTGGCAGGGCAGACTGTGACGTCGTAGACGGCGGCGCCGGAGCAGGTGAAGGTTGAGCTGGCGTCGTCGTATGCGTAGCTGTACGCCGTCGGGCAGGCGGCCTTGAACACCTGCGAGTAGTTGGTTGGCCCGCACGCCGCCGGCGTGCCGTAGTCGCCGCTGCAGCAGTAGCGCGCGCTGCCGTAGGCGTTGCACGCGCTCTTGCACGCCACCACCGCCGACCCGGACTGCACGCGTAGGTCCGAGGGGCAGACCGCGTTCACGTCGCCGGCGCACGCCGCGGCGCTGCATCCGTTGTTGCCGTTGGTGTTGCCGGAAGGGGCGATGCGGAGTGGCACGTTGAAGCCGTCGACGAGGCTGACGTCGTAGAAGTCCAGGCCGCCAGAGCCGGGCGCGGCAAGGGTGATCTCAGCGAGCGTGACGGGCGGCGCCGGCCCGCGGCCGTTGCAGGCGACGTCGCCGGAGCCGCAGTCGGCGGTGGCGCAGGAGAAGCGGCCCGTGGAGGCGTCGGTGGCGCAGCCGGTGCGCGCCCAGAAGTTGCCCGACCATGCGCCGGAGGACGGGGCGGCGAGGGAGGAGGTGGCGCCCGAGGCGAGGTAGAAGCCGGTGTGGGATAGGGGAGGCGAGGTGGCCCCGTTGAGCGCGCCCACCCACACCGGGTGCGCGCACGCGTTGGTGAAGCTGAACGACGTCGCCGCCTCTGCGCCGCCGCCGAGAAGAAAGAGGATGGTGAGGTGTAAAACAAAGAGACTGAGCCGCGTCCCCGTGGCATTGCTGCCGGCGTCCATGGCCATGGGGATCGTCGACCGATCGGTCAGTTGAAGAAGAAGGCCGGTGAGCTAGAATAAGACCAGCGATCGATCGAGCGTCACGCACGCACCTACGATCTATCTATCTGTCTCGTGCCCGTCGTGGAGTTATATAGCATGTCAAGGTAACGAGTAGTACATGCTGAAGGAGATCGATGACGATGGTTGGTAGGTTAGGGTAGATAGCTAGCTAGAGATAACAGGTGATCGACGCGTACGTGTAGGAGGGGAAAAATCACTATACTTTGTTGGGTAAATATTTTTTGGTTGATCACGCTTGGCATGGGCTAGCTACATCGATCAGTCATAATGCTGACAAAAGGTAAAAGGCAAACACAGGTACTACTAAGTGATTGAATGGCATCACGTACGCACGGTCCATCTGTTGTTCATCATCAATTCCACCGATCGATCGTTGTGCCGATTTGCCCTTTTTCGTTTCTTATTAGCTAGCTCACCGGTCGATTTTCGGCGCAGATGCAATGCGGGTTTAACTCGCACTGGAATAAGAACAGGACGTACTCTCCAGCCCAGAGAGTCAAACGACAGTTGAACTGACAAGAAAAGGCAGCCTGAGAAAGGGAGGACAAACAATGAAACAACGTACGTACGTACTCACTAAAGGTTCTGATTAACATTTGGTGTGTGACTCCATATAAGTTTTGTGTCTTCATCTCTTTGTTTCTGAATATTTCCTACTCAATGAGAAATGTAGCACAGGGTGCAAATGAATTTACTAGTAATGGTGCACGTGTGTAATCCTTGAAAAACAAATACGGAGTATCACAAAGTGTAGCATTATCTTTTGGGAGGCAAACTTCCCCTGGATTGATCAAAAAATTAAGTCTTTTTTTTGGTGAAGAGGTAAACTTCCCCTGGATTGATCAAAAATACTTGAAGAACTAAATCTCCAGGTTATTACTTATTAGTTGCACGATTTTCTCCCTTTAAACTCTATAATAACTCTCCTTTTCGTTTTATTATATGATTAATGTGAGGAGGTGAACGCTTGCTTGATGTGACTAGCTTTCCGTTTGTATATCCCCGGTTAATTAGTGCGTGCATAAAGATGACCTCCCTAATTTAAGCAATCTTGAATGCTAATTGAAGAGAAAAAATAAGGGGAGCCAGACTAGTATCACTGACATAAAAGCTGTTTGAGAATCAACCTGTGGTTGGATGGTTAGGAGGGCAGTGGCACCTCAAGCCCACCAGAGTTCAAATCCCAGATTTTACACTTTGGTGTCTCATAAAGGCGGAATATTCTTCAGTGGGAGGCGACGTTCCCGTCGACAGCGAGGCGCCCGTGGTGACTTCGTCAATCTCAAGACCCGCCGGATCAATTCTTCAACGCAGTCTCTTGGAGGTGCTCATAGGGGTAGGGTGTGCGTGTGTGCGTTCATAGGAGTGATTTACTTGACATTAATTTTTTCTAGTAGTATGTGCTATAATACAGTATACCTATGATACTTTTATTGTGAGTAGTCTTAGCATGAAACATGGGTGCTATGTGAACCATTTGATGTAGTACCAGACGGTTAAAATCTTTCCGATCACGCTGCTCTATGTCTTTTTTATGTCGATATAGATATTTTTCGATAAAGATGTCGATATAGATATAGATGATTCTTTCATGCTAAATGTAATAGTAGTACACATGCGAAGTATATAGCTTGTGTATGTACGGTTGCATGAACAAATGCATGCTTTGGAGATGACACAGGCTTATATCCAGCGAGAAAAAGGATCAACATACTTTGCTGATCCTTTTTTTCTTGGACTTTTGCTTAAATTATATCCCTCTGTTTCTTATCGTCTTCATACTTTGAGAGGCTATCTAGTATCTCTGCACCGTATTTATTTTTATACCCACTTGCTCTTTCTACAACTAACACCAAGGACAAAACTTCCTCCGTCCCAAAAAGGATGTCCCAAATTTGTCAAAATTTAAATATGTCTATACACTAAATCTTTGTGGCATCAATAGTTATCTCCATGTCTACTTTAAAAGTCCATTTCTTGTTCTCCTCTCTAGGTTTGATGCATTTTTCTTTGTTGAAACATGCTACCACCCTTCCTACTGGTTTTATTAGGGTAACAAGTAGTTCAAGAAAAAACTGACTATAAATATAGTAACCAAATATAAATTATATACCATGAGAATTATACCACTAGAACCTATTTAAAATGTGAATTAAATAATGTAATTTTTCTAACATATAATTCAAATTTTGTTGACCAAATTAATGGCCAAATTTTTATTTAAACTACGTATTACCCTAATAAACCGACACATATGAAGTATAGTCAATCCCCTAAACTTGTGCATATTACTGATTAGGGTCGCCGAGAGGAAAAATGCGTCGGGTCCCTGCTCCAGCTGGGCGACGCAAAGTGTCCGGGCCGTCCGCAACGACGCAAACCGGGCCCAAATATGCGCCTCGGATGCGTCTCTACGGATGCTGCGCGGACGCGCAAAGTGTCCGCTCGCGTCTGGCGGACGTTTCGTCGGGCCGCCTGGCAGCGACCCCTGCATCGATGCGTCTTCTCAGGCGCGCCAGCGACTGGCGCGCTGCGTCGCTTCGGCAGTCTGCGCCACGTTGATGGTGATGCCTCGCCTACCGAGCGGCCGCCGCCCACCTTCGCCAACGCAGTAATGGCGACCCCACGCGTCCCGCGGCAGTCGCCTGCCTCCGGCCTATATAAAGAGGGCGTGAGCTCTTCTTCCTCATCCACTCCTCCACACAAACCCTAGCGGCCACAAGCTCTACTGTAGAGCCGCCTAGCTCTTCCTGCGACGCAGCCAGGCCCGCGAGGAAGTCCATGGCGGGTCCTGGTGGCCAGCGAGGCGGTTGAGGCCGCGGGCCTGGGCGCCCCCAGGGATGGGGCAGGGGCCGCTGTTGTGGAGCAGCTACGGTCCCACGGTCGTTGTCATCTGCGCCCTCCTCGTCTTCGCAGGTGGAGCGTTACTTCGAGTTCCTCCTCCGCATCGACGATGACCCACTCGGCATCAATCGGCTCCCGGACAAGTTCGCCGAGTTCGTCGATGGCGTTGAGCCGGCGCACTTGCAGCTACGGGAGGCTAGCTGCAACTTCTATCGGTGGACTATCGATATGTATTAGTTTGTGTAAACCATGTTCCAAATTATATATTAGTTTGTGTAAACCATGTTCCAAATTATATATTAGTTTGTGTAAACCATGTTCCAAATTATGTATTAGTTTGTGTAAAACCATGTTCCAATATATAATATTTGGAGCTATGTTTAAATGGAGAAGAGAAAAAAAAACAAGTAGAAAAAAATGTGTCGCCCCACTGGAGCCATCCCCAGACGCAAACGGATGTGCGGACAAAAACAGTCATTTTCACGTTCGCGAGGCGACGTAAATGAACGCTCGCCGATAATTAAATGCGTCGCCTCGTTGGAGATGCCCTTACAATGAGCAGCAAAGATAACCCTCTGCACAAGTCAGCATGCATGTTGATTGACAATCATTGTTGGGATAGTAAAGATGAAGAAACGAAAAGCTGTTTCAGAAGTCATGAAATCAGTGCATGTTGAATTGTTGATTGACGCAAGCTGGATTTTGAGTGTGATGAATCTTGAAGTCGAGCACGGCTTCCCTGTTGCCAGCAGCGGCCTCATACGCCTCCGCGAACTCGCTGCATACGAAGTCCTTGAACTTGGGAGGGTTTGTCTCCTCATCCAACATCGCCGGCGCCGGACCAACCCTGCAATCCATCTTGGGCGTGATAAGTGATGCCACCGACATCCTCGCCTTTGCCGAGTTGGTCACCGCCCGATGCTCCACGCTTGGAAGCAGCCCATTTGTCACAATCTACAAAAGGATCGAACAAATATACAATTAGCTGATGTGTGTATATACTCTCTCTTTTTTTTGCGGATAGTGCATATATATACTCTCTTTGATCTAAAATAAACTGGGCAGCACATCTGTAGAATTGATGCCATGTGAGAGTGTGAGACCTCCATCTGAAGCCCGAAGTTGATGACAAAGGCGTTGTGTATGGGTTGGACACGGATCCAGCGTCCCCTGTGCTTGGCCTGCAAACCACTGACTTCGCCCTGGGACAGAATGGTGAGCAGGTGGCGGTCGGAATGTGGCCGGATTCCCATCGTAAGGCTCGGGTCGGGGCACCTTGGGTAGTAGTTCACGTTCATCAGCGTCTCCCCGCCGCTGAGGTCCCCTTCGAAGAAATCATGGTTATCGAATCCGAGCCCCTCGGCGATCAACCGGAGGAACCTTCGCGCTAGCTCCTGCACTGCCACCGCGTACTTGGCAAGATGCTCTCTGCGTTACCCGATAAACAATGCTGCCTTAGCAAGTAGTAAACCATGTAAACATAATTTAATTGGCTCACTAATAACACAATTAATGTCATCAGTGGTGAAAGATTGAGGAATGAGGATGCACATGAGAAGCAGTTGTCATGCCGTTACGGGTAGATCACCATAAAATCATTACCTGAACATTTCTGGTTGCGATGGCCATTGGTGCATCAGCCTCTCGACAGGGTAGCACCGAAGCTTGAGGCAGTCGCGCCAGTAGCGTATGTCGTTGCCGTCGTTATGGGACGTGAGTGAGCCGGAGAAGATCCGGAAAGGCTTGTTGTGGTCAATGGAGTAGTACTTCAGCTTTGCCTCCTCTGGCATCCTGAAGAACTCCGTTGCCGCCTCTCGGAAGCCCTGAATCACGTCTTCTCCCACACCGTGGTTCACCACCTACAAACAGAATGCATGGAATAATTTATGGCAAGGAGCACAAATTACCTGTGCATGGCAATGAATTAGCAACGCAAAGCAACGTGCATTTGTATGCACAGAGCGCGCTAACATGCCTGGATGAAGCCAAACTCCTTGCCGGCCTCCATGATCTCGCCAACGACTTGTCGGCGTCCTTCTCCGACGGCTCCATGGAGGTCGATGACAGGGAGGGCAACCGAGAGATCATCCAGTAGCTCGTGGTCGCAAGGGCGTTTCTCCGGAGGCAGGACATACTTGTCCGGCACGGACTTGTGTGCCGGGGAATCGCATATGAGCTTCATTGTCTATGCTAGGGCTTCGACTTGTGTATGTGGGCAAGTGCAACTTCCTCCAAAGCAAGATCTACATCTATGGGCGTAAGGATGATCGGATCTCGACAACGATGATTCTCAGGGTATCCCATGCGGCGCCTGCGGACTAATCAGGGAATAGCCTTATTATATATTCAAGAAAGTCAACAGCAACTTAGTTCGTTGTAGCAATCAACCCATCTACACCATTCCACCTATAGATCAATAGATATGTAAATCAGAATGGGTATCGGACGGTCATATAAAAGGTTATCAAGGACTCTCAGCGAAAAAGAAAGTAATGAAGATCAAGCCATCACCCTATGCATTAGCACTACCAGAAATCACATGGAAAACGTTTCGCATCCGGCGACCCCTCGAAGCAAAAGATAGGTCGTCCGGATCGCTCCCTTGCTTGTCCCCTTTTGGGCCACTATCCATGTACGTTACAGCCCACCACCACCATGGTCTGCTACACCGAAGACCACTATCACCAAAGCTAGCTATGCTGAAGCCCACCACCACCCAGGCATCAAAAATATGCATCCACGTTTCTATTACAAAATGATATGGAAAACGCCAGATTTTCCTGGATGTTGCATACCTTATTTATTTTTGTAAATAACGCGCACAAGTTTTGTAGAGAAAGCACATGCAAAATGTTGTAATGTATGTATGGGTGTTTGCCACAAGTTTGTGGATTTTGTTGTAATTAATTGTGTTTTTGGTTCAAATAGATGGTGACTTTTATTGTCATTCAATTTTATACCAAAATAAAATTTTGTTAACCACTTTTCCATGGCTACAAAAACATATGAATTTTTTTGTTGTAAATAGCTAAAAATAATATTGATATTGCCGTTGACTATTGTTGTAAACGTCTAATTTTTTTATTTGATTTAGTTGTTAATAATAATTGCTAATAACTTAATTATTTATTTTTGTTGTAATCAATTGTAATTTTTGTAGAAATTGTTGATAATTTTTTGTTGTAAATCAATCTGGATAAAAAATTGTTGGTTAGCTATTTTTTAGTTGCTACAAAATATGTGGTATTTTTGTTGTAAATATTTCTTATTTTTGTAGATTTTAGAAGATTTATTTTATTGTAATCAATAATTTTTTTGTTAAATCATTTTTGTAACACTCCCTTTTTCAAATTTATTGTATTAATTTGTTGTAATAGTATATTTTTTTTTTGTACGTAGAGGGACTGATTTTGTTGTAATACTCTGTAGCCTCAGGTATGTCCTTCGCTGTAAATATCTCGAAGGTTCGGGACAAAAAAGATACATACTTTCGGTCATGTGGAGAAGACTAGGACCGCGGGTTGATTCATCAAAATAGAAAGGGGCCAAATGTAAAAGTTCTGCTATGGCTAATTCTAAGTGTTGGATCGCGATCAAACGGCCCAGAGAACGACCGATTTTGCCCGTAAATCCGGCGACTGACGCCTAGCAGTCGCCAAATCACATTGTTGCTGAGTATTTCGGTCTTTGCTGAGTGCCAAATCTCGGGTACTCGGCAAAAAAGCCTCTTTGCGAGTGGCAAATAAAAACACACGGCAAGGCAAATCTTTGCTCAGTACTGATAGACTCCTAGAATCATCTAGGTGTAGATCTAACCGGTAGCACTTTATTTATAAACTGAAAACAATGATGACTGAGAGAGAGAGATATGAGAGGTGTGTACCTTCACCCTGACTCGTCGAGCCAGAGGTATTGAACATGGTGGCGAGGGCCAGTGCCGTCAATGAGCATGATCGAGATGCTTGACCGAACAGGGCTCCCGAATTCTGGAGGCCCCCAAATTGGTAGACCTAGCTCAAATGTGGCCCGTGACTAGTCTGTGTTTTGCTTCTGCGGTTCTGCCTTCTTGCTTCCCGCCGAGTGCCGAGCCAGTGAGCTCCAGCCGGGCCATGATGTATGCCTCTAAGGGAGTGATGGTGATGCTATATTGGATGCTGCACTAGCCCAAGACACCAGGCTACCAACGATATCTTCAGGTCTCCTGCATTACGTTTATAATAATTGAGGCCCAGAAAGAGGATTGCGTTCGATTGTCCGATTCCTTTCCTTTCACGATTTCTTGCTGCGAATATTTGGCATTCCACTGCAGTTTTTCTAGGTATTATCTACATCATGCAGACTCTATAAAAAAAATAGGCGATAATTAATAAATAATAGATTGACCTATGGTTCATTAGCGGTTCAAGATTGATTAATAGGATATATAGTTAAAATTTCCATTTCAAGAAACGCTAGATGAATAATATTTTCTTTGTACAGCACCAGGTTTCGCTTAATACTTTGGTGATACATTTACTCATTTAACACTCTCATTCTATTAGTTAGTAAATGTAATACTAAGTGAAATAGCATATGGAGTTATATAATACTAACTGAAAATATGATTTTAGTCCATTAGTTTCATGACATTTTTAAAAATTAGGCCCTAATTTATAATTCGCACTGAGGCCCCCAATTTATGAAGACGGGCCTCGCGAGGGCGACAGCATGAGCGAGGAAGTGGCGGCGGTGGCGGTGCTTCCCGTCACTATAGCGCACTCTTAGATCGGTAGGATTATCGGTGGGCTGTGCGGCGCAGCGATCAAACACGTAACGCGTGCCGCCTGCCTCACAGGGGCCCGCCAACCATAGAGGGTTGGGTGCCCCTACTTAGCGCAGGTTGCCGTGGGAGTTGAAAATCTCTATGGTGTAACTTTTCTTCAAGTCCCCGGCAACGGCGCCAGAAAATCTTGATGGTGCTCCGATGATGGCGCCAGACAATCTTGTTGGCAGTTGTTGTGGAAGCGGTTGGGAAACCCTAAGAGGAAGGTGTGATGAGCACAGCAGCAAGTTTTCCCTCAGTAAGAAACCAAGGTTTAATCGATCAGTAGGAGAAATGCGTGACTTCTGAAGGTGTTGCTAGCTGACTAGTGGCAGGGCGCACTACCGGCGTCAGCAACAACGTGGAACCTCCACACAACACAACCTAAGTACATTGCCCCAACTTGCAGTGAGGTTGTCAATCTCACCGGTTTGCTGAACACAAAGTATTAGACGTATCGAGTGGAAAGAGATGTTTGCAGTAAGTAAACAAAGCATGATTGCAGTGGTTGAATTTATCAGTGTAAAGGAAAAAAGGACTGGAGTCCACAGTTCACTAGAGGTGTCTCTCCATAAAGATAAATAGCATGTTGGGGGAACAAATTACAGCTGGGCAATTGATAGAATATTGATCATACATGACAAGATGATTACTATGATATTTGATTGTGCATTACAACATGATACATAGACCGTAATCCAACTGCGTCTATGACTAAAAATCCACCTTCCGGTTAGCGTCGACACCCCTTTTAGTATTAAGTTGCAAGCAACACATAATTGCATTAAGCATTTGTGTAATCTAAACAATAGAATTACCCTCGGATAAAATATTGTTGTTTTCTCCCTAGTAGTAACAACACATCTACAATCTTAGAAGTTATTGTGACTCTTCTAGAAAACTAGAGGCATGAATCCACTATCGAGCATAAATATTTCCTCTTAGAGTCACAAGTATCTACTTGGCCAGAGTATCTACTAGCAACGGAGAGCATGCAAGATCACAAATAACATATGACATGAATATATAATCGACCTCAACATAGTATACCATATTCATCGGATCCCAGCAAATACAACACGTAGGATTACATAAGTATGATCTTGATCATGTAGGGCAGCACACAAGATCTATAAATGAAGCACAAATTGGAGAGGACAACCATCTAGCTACTGCTATGGACCCATAGTCCAGGGATGAACTACTCACGCATCACTTCGGAGGTGGGTATGGCGATGTAGATGCCTCCGGCGATGAGTTCCCCTCTGCCAGGGTGCCGGGAAGAGCTTCAGAACCCCCGAGATGGGTTCTGCGATGGCGTCCATGACAGAACTTTTTGTGGATGGAGGTTCGGGTATCCAGGGTTTTCCCGAGATCGTGCTTAAATAGGCAGAGGATTTAGGTCGGTGGGGGTGCCAGGGGGCCCACACCACCGCTGGGCGCGTGCCCCACCCAGGCCGCGCCGTGGGGTGGTCTGGCTGCCCTGTGGCGCCTCTTTGTCCGCCCTCCAGACTTCTTCTTTGTTTTGGTAAAATATTGACTTCAGCTTTTGTTTCGTCCAATTCCGAGAATAATTCATGTACAACTTTTCTGAAATACAAAAACAGCATAAAACAGGGAACTGGCACTGTGGTATCTTGTTAATAGGTTAGTGCCGGAAATCATGTAAAATTGCAATGAAGTGTCAGCAAAACATATATGAATTGGTGTAAAACAAGCATGGGGCATCAAAACTTATAGATACGTTTGAGACGTATCAGCCCTCGATCAGTGCTCAGATCAATGGGGCCCGGTCGGCCGTTGGGCCCACACGGGAGGAGCATCCTAGTATTCTCCCTCTTAATCTCAACATATATATACTTTCAACTTTTAACTTTACTCGTCTCATCACTGATTAGTACGTAGAGCATGTTTCATCGGCACAGCTTACTCGTTGATAGAATCAGACAGCTACAACATACCTCTCTGTTTTGGAAAAATTTATGTTTCTTTTCGGGCCTATCATAATCCAGCAATCATAGGCTTTCCCTTAAACCCATGCCGGCTGAGTATTCCTTGAACACACTGGGTGGTAAGCCTTTCGTGAGTGGATCCGCAAGCATATCCTTTATCCTTATATGATCGAGACTTATAGTGTGATCCTAGAATTTATGTTCCACAACATAATACTTTACCTCTATTGGTTTTATAGCATTACTCGACTTGTTGTTGTGACTATAGAATATTGCAAGATGGTTGTCGCAGTAAATTTTTATTGGTTTATCAATACAATCTATCACTTTCAAGTCAGGTATAAATTTCTTTAACCATATTGCATGTCCCGTGGCATCATAACATGCTATAAATTATGCATACATCGTGGATGATGCAACTATTGACTGTTCGGAGCTTCTCAACAAAATTGCCCCTCCTGCAAGAGTGAACGCTATCATCTTTGTGTGCCGCAAAATCTGCATCTGAATACCATCTTATTTCTAGGGAATCATATATTCTATATGTTAGTATGTGGTCCTTTGTGCATTTCACATAACGCAATGCTTTCTTTACCATTTTCCAGTGCTCTATACCTGGATTTTCTTGATATCTACCAACTACCCCAGTGATAAAAGCTAAGTCAGGGCGAGTGCACACTTGTGCATACTGTATGCTTCCAATAGCCGAAGCATATGAACCGATTTCATTTGTGCATACTGTATGCTTCCAAAAGCCGAAGTATATGGAACCGATTTCATTTGATCGATCTCGTATCGGTTCTTGTAACTTTGAAGTTTCCCAAAAATGTCGCCCTTGACTATAGGAGTAGGTGTGGCATTACTCTTATGCATATTGTACTTCTTTATAGCCTTTTCTAAATATGTCTTTTTGCGATAGTCCTAGGACTCCATTTTTCCTATCTTCACCAAGATCTGTCATATCAAAGGACAAGAACTTCTTCGTCTCTTGTAGTAGACTGACATCACTGCTGGCAAGCAAGCTATGATCCACATACAAAACTAGGAAAATATATTTTTCATTTTTAAACTTTGCATAAACGCAGTTGTCCTCAACATTCTCTTTAAATTCGAATCTCTTAATTGTCTCATTAAATTTTAGATACCACTGTCTAGAGGCTTGTTTTAATCCATAAATGAACTTCTTTAGTTGGCATCCCATGTCTTTGATACGTCCAA